>NW_007259807.1:661173-790922 GCF_000164805.1 Carlito syrichta
ATAATGGTCCTTGAACATCCAATGTAATACTATAAGAAAATGACTGACGGTACTGGGAAAGTGTGGGGGCGGGGGGAGATGGGATTAACAGTAGCAAATATGTGTCTGGGGATGGGGAAACACCTCTTATCAACAGGGTGCCTGAATGAAACGTAATTGTATACCTAACCCTTAACTGTACCCCACAACATCATAATAAAAATATTGATTAAAAAAAAAAAAAAAGAAGCCCAGAAGCTCTCTTGAGAGCAGAGATATCAAAGCCTCAACATTTTTTGCCCAAGACTCAAGTTAGGGAAAACTTGGGATAGACTGAGGAGGCTCTGACTAAAGCCCAGTTGTAGGAAAAGATAACAAAGCTGCTGGAACAAAATGACCCAGCACTTGAAGTTGACAGAACCAATGACTGGGTCGAGAATTAAGTTAAGGGAAAACAAAGTGTGTTAGTGATAGACCCTAGAATTTGTACCCCCCAGTCTTCTTGGGAGCTGACTTGTACCTGGGTGACAGAGTTGAAGTTTCTGTAACCTTGAGAATCCTGCCCAGTTTGGTAAGGAACCATTTTCACCTAGCAAAACACTAAAGAATGAGTTTTTCTTCTCAAGAACAATCACAGCAGAGACAGGAATCTCACAAAGGAAATCTACTGAATGACTCCCATTCTAGATTGTTAAAATGTTTTCTGTCCATTCAGACCTCAGGGTTTTGGTCAGGTTCATCTGCTAGCTAGAATAATACCTTGGATAATTTGATGAATTACTCTGTGTCTCTTTTTCTTCAACTGTAAAATGATGGTCACTAATGTTTCTTCTGCAAAATTGAAATGAGAAATGTGATACACTTAATATGATTTTTTATTGGAAAGTTCTAAAATACAACATCAGAATTGACCAGTATTTTTTTTTTTCCTTCTTTTTTTTGAGTCGGAGTCTCACTTTGTCACCCAGGCTGGAGTGCAGTGGCACACTCATGGCCACCACAGCCTCAACCTGCTGGGCTCAGGTGATCCTTCTACCTCAGCCTTCCCATAGCTGGAATTATAGGCATGTGCCACCATGCCTGGCTAATTTTTTGATTTATTGTAGAGATGAGGTCTCATCATGTTGCCCAGGCTGGTCTCAATCCCCTGGACTCAGGCAGTCCTCTTTCTTTCCTCCCAAAGTGCTGGGATTACAGGTTTGAGCCACTGAGCCTGGCAGAATTGGCCTGTTGCCTTGGTTAGCACATATAAATTTGCCACTTAAGGCTTTACAACACAAAATTGCTACAAATTCCTACATTTAATATTTTAAAAAGTTCACAGTGTCTGCATAACTTTGCTTGCATTTTGCTTTTGTGTCAGGAGAAATAGCTTGATTTGACATATTCTTTTTTTTTTGAGTCGGAATCTCACTCTGTCGCCCAGACCGGAGTGCAGTGGCCGCTCCAGGCCACTGCAGCCTTGACCTGCTGGGCTCCGGCGATCCTTCTGCCTCAGCCTTCTGAGTAGCCAGAATTACAGGCAAGCGCTACCACGCTCGGCTGATGTTTTTGATTTATTGTAAAGATGAGGTGTCGCAAGGTTGCCCAGGCGGGTCTCGAACCCGGGGGCTCAGGCAATTCACTCACCTCAGCCTCCCAAAGCGCAGGATTACAGACTGAGCCACCGAGCCCGGCTTGATTTGACATATTCTACACAGCTTCTACCTTTTTAAGTATTTACTTTTTTTAAAGAGAAAGAATTATGTTTAGTCATAAGATTTATGATTGCCAATTAAACATTATAATGCAAATTTTATCCTAGTTCATTCAATCCTGTACTCACTCCCTCTAGTGGTTCCAGCTATTTAAAATATTTATTGAACATTTCAGACCAGTCCTGCATCCGTGCATAAGTTTGTTTCCTTATGGCATTTCTCCATCTATCCAGAATCACAATTGCTTTTTAATGAGTTTAATACGATGAGAATTTTTTTTTTAAAAAGTAGTGCATTTACGAGCAGTGGTGTAATCCCAGCATTTTGGGAGCCTGAAGCAGGAGGATCCCTTGAGAGCAGGAGTAAAAAAAAATTTAAAAAAACTATCCAAGTGTGGTGGCACATGCCTATAGTCCCAGTTACTTAGAAGGCTGAGGTGGGAAGATCCTTTGAAGCCAGGAGGTCAAGACTACAGGGTGTCTGATCATGCCACTGCCTTCCAGCCTGAAACACAGAGCAAGACTTTTTGTCTCTTTTAAAAAAAAAAGAGAAAAGATGGGGTGATAATTTTTGTGCCATTTCAGTTAGACACGAAAAGTGATCAATTCAACAGAATTTTTTTTTTTTTTTTTTTGAGTCAGAGTCTCATTCTGTCGCCTAGGCTGGAGTGCAGTGGTATTCTCACAGCCACTGCAGCGTCAACCTGCTGGGCTCAGGTGATCCTTCCACCTCAGCCTTCTAAGTAGCTGGAACTATAGGCATGCACCGCCATGCCTGGCATATTTTTTGTTTTTTTGTAGAGATGAGGTCTCATCAAGTTGTCCAGGCTGGTCGTGAACCCCTGGGCTCAGGCAATCCTCTCACCTGGGCCTCCCAAAGTGCTGGGATTACAGGCATGAGCCACCACGACTGGCTAATTCAACAGAAATTTATTGAACTGTATCTATACAGTAAACAGTAAAGTTTACTGTAAAAAAAAGTATGGATAAACAACAACAGGGTGGTCTCTGTCCTCAGGAAGCTATAGTCTAGCTGGAGAGGTGTTACCACTCTTTTTTTCCTCTGTGTGGCATGTAGCTTATGGAGCAATGGGAGAGGTTTACGTTGTCTGTAGGGTTTTGCACTGGTCCCGTGGTCATGGTTTTAGTAGCTGGCTTTTGCCCTCACTAGCATTCTCTGAGATATTCGTGTTCCCAGTGGGTTTCTAGTGCCATGGTTGATGCTGCCCTCCACAGCTGAGTTCTTTCAATACAACTATGAGACCCCTGTGGACCCTCTGGTCTTCGCTCAGGGTTTCCTTATCCCTCTGGAAGAAGGGGAATGAGGAGTATGAGATACGTTTTGTGGCTTTATTGTGACACTCTGGGGCCCATAGAAAACCTGGTTGGAGGCTGTGTCATCCCACAATGGCTTTGTTTCCACCCTACTGCTGCCTGTAGATTCAGCCCTGACAGGTGTATTTGGGGGACACATTCTGTATCTCCTTCCAGAGGCTCCTGTACCTAACCATTATGCGTCTTCCTCTAGATTTCCTGCCTTCCCCAACTCTGAGGACCAAATTCGGGCAAGGGGTAGGGAATGACACAGACTTTCTGCCAAGACTTTTGACTAAAAGGCCAAAATTAGAATGTCTATCCCTCATTCCTCCATTGCTTCCCCCATACTCCCTTTGAGCAATGCTCGTCTCAGGTCTCATGCCATGGGTAGGAGAAGGTCACAGGAAAAACATAGCAGTTTATTCCTCCCTAGTCCCAAGACAATGGATGTCCCAGTGGAAGGGGTATCAGTTTTGCCAAAGCTAGACAAAGTTTAAGGAGAGTGGGGGGTGAGGGGGGGTGGGAATGGGAAACGACCTTTTTGCGATTAGGAGGCCATTAGAATCTTGAAATAAATCTCAAGTCTCTGGGGATGGAGGAAGTGTGACAAGAAGATAAGTTGGGTAAGCAGTGAGTGAAGAGGTTGAACACCTCATCTCACATTTATTGAGCACTTACTAAGCACAGTTTTAAGTGCTCAGATGAATTAACTCATTTAGCGCTCAAAACAACCCTATTCCTGCCACTTCCAGATAAAGAAGCTGAGGTCCAGACAGGCTGAGTTATTTGTCCAAGGACGCAGAGATAGTCAGAGCCAACTAGGTCCTGATCCCTCCATGCCGCTGTGATGGGAAAGTGAGAAGGAAGACTGAGAATCTTAGGGCTATCGAAGTTTTCTGGAGTAGCTTCTTTAAATATTTTTATTTTTCCAGGCAGGGTCTCACTATTTTGCCTAGGATGGATTCGAATTCCTTATCTCAAGTGGTCTTCCCATCTCAGCCTCCTTGCTCTGTGGTAGCTTCTGTGAGGAATGCAGTGAGGAGTCAAACAGAAAGAAAGGAAAAAGCTGCTGGATCAAGTTGAAATTTTGATTCTTCTTTTGATCCTGTTATGTAGCAGACACTAAATTACATAGATTGTGCATGCATACATTCATTCATATTTGTCTTGCGTGATAAAGTTTGTTAGCCTAATTTAACCAAGGAGGGAAGCAAGGAGCTGAGAATGTAAGTAATAGCCCAGCACAGGCAGCTGCTGCATAGGGCACCAAGAGATAATCCTTGAGGCACTGAGGATGGATGAACGGCCAGAGGGAGCCTGTCAAGCAGCTGGAGATGGTCTGCTTGTCAGCAAAGCCCAGGGGTGTCTCTTAGTGGAAGAATAGAATGAACCTGCGGTAGTCCCTGTCAGCATCTTCTGTGTCTTTTTCAAGAGAGTCTTGGCAACCTGAGATCAGAAAAAATAGATAAGAGGCAACAGAGTTGGGAACTGATGTGGAGACAAAGGCCAGGAGGTGCGGCCATCTTATAGGGGCGTCCTGGTAACTTCAGGCCCTCTTGAAGTGTAGTCAGATGTTACACCACTTCCAGTCAGTTTATACTCAGCATCTTTGAATTTGAAACCTTTGGTGTAAACTTTAACATCATGCAAAGGAAAGCCTTGGCACTTTAGATGCCTTTCTCTGAATGTTCATCTTTCTTTGGGATCATACTGTATAGTGGGAGATTGCAGGTTTAGTAGCCATGTACGGTTTTCATAAAAAAGGTTGCATCTGCAGAACTAGTTGGGAATGTGTTTTTTCTAGAAATTCTGTTGTTGATGTCTGTTTTCTTCTCACGGCCATGTAGATGAAGAAATTCTCACCCTTTATTTTACCTTTCTAAACAAAATAAAATATGATATCTATTCAAAAACAATAAGGAAAAGGAAAAGCCAGTTTGAAAAAAAGGTCAGCAAGACACAGGAAAGTGTGATGCTTGCTGAAAGCTCCTGTCAGAAGAGTCTGAGTAACATAGATGGGCCAAGGGAAACAAGATACAATTAAGACGAAACTTATTCCCCCAAGTTCGCTAAAATGTGAGTTTATGGATCCTGAGAGGTGGGCCGCCAAATGAGATCTAATTGTGTCTTATTTAACTTGGCCTTTTAAATGGATAATCCTTGGCTCTTTCTGCAAATATCACACTTTTGTCAAACTGACCTGAGTCTAATATGTTTTTCTTTTTGTAAATGCAAAGTGTTTTTTTTAATCATATGATAATAACGCAACTAATAAAGTTTTCGACTTTAACTGTAGATTGTGCTCTAATAGAAACCATATTAGCAGTGGAAAGAGTCCCATTTCTTATGATCATATTCTAGCTCAAATAGTTCACACAGCGGGAGCTCTGAAGGGGCTCAGAAAAATAGCTCTAGAAATATTACTTTTGCAAAGATTCACACACTCAGTCTAAATATACTGCAAAAATAAGAGTCTAGGTTATCTGGATAAATAGATGTTCATAATTTGGAAAGTTTGAAATATTATCATCCGCAAATTATCTTCACTAGAGATAGGAGAGGTAGGCACAGAGTTGTACTAAAGAGAAACCCAAAACAGATATAGTTCTCAAGCAAATTGTCTGAGGGCTGATATTGAAATATGTAATATTTTCTGAAGAAGATTTGACTTTCTAATTTTATTTTATTTCTGTCAGAGTGTCCATGAATTTCTCAAGGCCTTGGTTCAAAGTGACCAAGGTTCTAGTCCATACTCAGCCTCGATCATCTCTCAGTGTGCATTTAGGTAAATCACTTGTTCTCTCTGTACTTCACTCTTCATTTGAAAATTAGTGCTTTGAACTAGATGATCGCCAGGTTCTTGTTGAGCTCTAACCCTATAAAACTCCATTTGATGTTGAGCCTTGCGAATAATCCCAAGTTGAGTTAAAGTTGAAAGGAGAAGGTGGTTTCTCAATGTTTTGAGTTTTGTTCTTTTTTTGGCTTTAAGCAAAGTTTAGGAGAGGACCATTTCCTTAAGAAACCAATGTGTCTTGTCTTCGGAGCACTGGAATCTTACCCGACTCCTGGGAAATACTTTAGTTTGGATGAAAGTAGAGGGGGACAGAGGACCAAAATGAAGGCAGAAGGGACAGAGATGGCTGGAAGCTTTGGTTCTGAGGGATCCTAATTGTCCTTAACTCATATGAATGATTGCTCATTTGCTTATTTTCTGGGCGGTGTGTAAGAACAATCTGCAGGCCAGGTGCAGTGGCTCATGCCTATAATCCCAGCACTTTGGGAATCCGAGGTGAGAGTATTGCCTGAGCCCATGGGTTCGAGACCAGCCTGGGCAACTTGACAAGACCTCATCTCTAAAATAAATAAAAAAATTAGCTGGGCGTCGTGGCGCATGCCTGTATTCCCAGCTACTTGGAAGGCTGAAGCAGAAGGATCTCCGGAGCCCAGCAGTTCGAGGTTGCAATGGCTGTGAGCGTGCCACTTGCACTCCAGCCTGGGCCACAGAGTGAGACTCCGACTAAAAACATCCTGCAGAAAAATGTTAACAGCATGTGTGACCTCTCTGGTTTAACTATTCACTCATTGTACAAAATGTTTTACCTGGGATAACAGTGAGTGTATATTCCTAGAGCCTAAACCTGCTGACCTGTAAGGCGACCACCCTCCCCCCCACTCCAAGTGTGCTAAGTGCACAAGGAAAGCCTGGCTAGAGTTTATATTTATTTAACCAGAAGGTGAGTGAACTAAAAAGTCTTTTATTATTCTTATGCAGATTACGTACTTTGTGGGGTATCCACAGTCATTATTGAAACCATGTGTATGCCTGTCTCACTTCTGAGCACCTTCTCTGAAAATCAGTTCATCTAGGCTCAGGAATGCAAACCATACTCATTTTAGAGTCAGTGTAAACAAACATGACTAAGGAGGCAAATTTGCGTCATAAGTTATCTGATGCCTTCTGTGTTAAAATAGAAATGACTTTTGGCTGCTCCCATCTCCTTATGTGTATAATTGTTAAATTCAGATCTGCTTTTCCTGGAAAAATAGGTTGGAGTCTCAACAGACTTGACCTAGTCCCCATCTTCATGTTCCCCATAGTGACAGGTAATTATGGAGCTCACTGTCTTGGCATTTTATGTTATTTTTATTTTAAAGATGTGGGGTACAATTCAGGGTTAGGTATACAAACGTTGATTATTCAGGTATCCTTGTTGATAAGGTGTGCCCCTCCCAACCCTAGCAGTTTCCCACTACTGCCAATCCCTTTCTTATAGTATTATGATGATTGTTCAAGGTTCACTTATGAGTGAGAACATATGGTACTCTGTTCTTTGTTTCTGTGATAGATCACTGAGTATGATCGACTCTAAATCCGTCCAAGTTGCTGCAAAGTCCATATGTTTGTCCTTCTTTATGGCTGCGTAATATTCCATTGTGTATATATACCACATTTTTTTTAATCCAGTCCAACTTCGATGGGCAGCATGGTTGGTCCCATGTTTTTGCTATTGTGAATAGAGCTGCAACAAACATGCATGTGCAGGTATCTTTTTTGTAGAATGATTTGAGTTCCTCCAGGTATATTCCTAATAGGGGAATTGCTGGGTCATATGGAGGGTCAATATCTAGTTCTTTCAGAAATCGCCACACTGTCTTCCAAAGAGGTTGCACTAAGTTTGCATTCCCATTAGCAGTGTGGAAGCATTCCTTTTTCTCCATATCCTTGTCAGCATCTGTTGTTGTTTGTTTTATTAATGAAGGTCACTCTTACTGGGGTTAGGTGGTATCTCAATGTGGCTTTGATTTGCATTTCTCTGATGAATAGTGAGGCTGAGCACTTTTCATGTGTCTGCTGGCTGCCCATATATCTTCTTTTGAGAAGTGTCTATTTGTGTCTTTTGCCCACTTTTTAATGGGGTTGTTTGTTTTTTTCCTTTCTGCACATTTGAGTTCCTTGTAGATCCTAGATATTAGGCCTTTGTCAGATATACAGTTGACAAATGTTTTTTCCCATTCTGTGGGCTGTTTCTCTGCTCTCTTGATGGTTTCTTTGGCTTTGCAGAAGCTTGTCAGTTTGATGATGTCCCACTTGTCTATCTTATTTCTTATGGTATGGGCACTTGGGGTTCTGATCAGGAATTGGTTGCTGGTTCCAATTTCCATAAGGGTGTCTTTTACGTTTTCTAAATTCTTATAGTTTGAGGTTTTACATTTAGGTCTTTGATCCATTTAGAGTAAATTTTTGTGTATGGTGATAGATAGGGGTCCTGTTTCAATCTTCTGCATGTGATCAGCCAGTTTTCCCCATACCATTTACTGAATAGGTTCTCCTCTCCCCAGTGGTTGGGGTTGGTGGCAACTTTGTCAAAGATGAGTTGGTTGAGAAATTGTGTCTCGGTATTTTATTTTATTTATTTATTTATTTTTTTTTTTTGAGTTGGAGTTTCACTCTGTTGCCCAGACTGGAGTGCAGTGGTCACTCCCGGGCACCGCAGCCTCGACCTGATGGGCTCCGGCGATCCTTCCGCCTCAGTCTTCCAAGTAGCTGGAATTACAGGCATGCGCTACCACGCCCGGCTGATTTTTTGATTTATTGTAGAGATGAGGTCTCGCTGCCCAGGCGGGTCTCGAACCCGCGGGCTCAGGCAATCCACTCACCTCAGCCTCCCAAAGGCGCGGGATTACAGGCTGAGTCACCGAGCCCGGCGTAAATACTATTTTTAAAAACATTTTAATTTAATTTAGAACTGTGGGATACAAGTGAGGATTCACTGCATAAGTAAGCTGCAAGTGGGTGAAGTTTGGGTTTCAAGCTGTCCCTCTCTTCCCCTGATAGTGGACCTTATACCCACTGTGTTGCCATGTGCCCCCCTCTTCCATCCCCAGCAGAGACCAATGTCTGCCAATCCCACTCTTGCGCCCATGTGGCCAGTGATCAGGGCCCGTTCATGAATGAAAACATGTAGTATTCTGTTTTTTGTTTCTGTGATAGTTCACTTAGTATGCATTGTAAATACTCTTTTAGAAAAGATTAATATGTTGATAAAGTATGAATATGAAATCTATGAGTCATTTTTATGAACAGTATTTCTGGATAATTTGAGAATTATTAAATATCCCTTTTAGTGATCATTCAGTTATATTCTTGTTCATTCTATTACAGATCATAGACATTCAGCTCTTAAGTCCATGTTCTTTATATTTTATTGTAAAGGTATTAAAATATTTGAAGTTGATTTTTGATTATATAAGCCATACATGAATAACCTTTCTGGTATAAACAAAAACCCTAAGGGTCTAGATACAGTCCCTTTTGACTAACACCTGGAATCCGGGGTCCCTCCCAGATGGTGTTCACACTGTTCTCTGCCTAGTGTACATCCTCCCAGATCATTGTCTACACATATATATTTCCTGGGAAAATGTAGAGTATTTTAAAATATCTTTGCTATAACTTGTATGAAATGGCTGTTGATCCACAGCTTGCTTTTTTAAAAAATATGTCTGGAGTTTTCCCTGTGAGTACATATAATTAATTATTTTTAACTGCTGCTTAGTACTTTATGATGCAGTTGCTATGAATTTTATTTTATCTTTTAATTTTGATAGATATTTAGGCTGTTTCCATTTTTAAATGACTTTTTCTTTTCTTTTCTTCTTCTTTGCTTTCTTTGCTTTCTTTTTTCTTTTGGTAGACGCAGGGTCTTGCTATGTTGTCCAAGCTAATCTCAAACACTCGGCTTCAAGCGTTCTTCCCTCTTTGGCCTCCAAAAGTTCTGGGATTACAGGTATGAGCTACCACATCTGGCCCAGTTTTTTAAAATAGTGACAAATAATTCCACAGTAAATAGTTGTATGCCTTCTAGAACTAAGTCTAAGTAGCATCCTAAATGGTTTTGTTTTCTTCCCAGAAACTTTGGTACCAGTTAATTCCTAAGTGCTCTAATATGTCACTCTTTACCCCAAGTCTCTTTCAAGGCATATTTCCAAACAAAGACCATTCCGTCTCCAAGAGGCATTTTGAGGATAATTGTTAAATTAATAAAATATTTTCCATATTATTTTGTTCCTATCATATCGTCAGTGCTTGGAACTCAGAATAACAAAAAGTTGTTATTTGATAAATGTTTTTGTTGAACGAATTAATTACATATTTAGGGAAAAAAGAACATTGTACTGGGTGTGAGAGGGTCCAGGCTCTTATTCATTGACTTTATGTTCCTAGACATGGCTAGTTTTTTGTGATTTATTGTAGAGACTAGTTTTTTGTGGTTTATTGTAGAGACGAGGTTTCACCAAGTTGCCCAGGTTGGCCTCGAACCACCGGGCTCAGGCAATCCTCTTGCCTTGGTCTCCCAAAGTGCTGGGATTACAGGCTGAGCCACTGTATCTTGTGTTTCCTTTTTTTTATTAAAAAAAATTTTAAAAATTTATTTTATTTTTTTTAGAAAGCAGGATTTATTGTGAGGGAAGAAAAGCTCCCACAGTGGGAGGGAACCTGTGGGGATTGCTTTTTAAAAAAAAATTGGTATCTTACTTTCTGTTTGTGAAGCTGTCCGTATTAGTCATGCAAGGACACAAAAACAAAGACTGAGAGGAAAGGAACAGTTACAAACTCATGGGGCTTGAAAGGGACTCCTCTACATTTTTTTTTTTTTTTTTTGAGAAAGTAGTATTTATGAATAAGAAAAGCTTCCCCAGCAGGAAGGGACCTGAAAGAAGGTTGCCCTCTCCTCTACATTCAAAGTCAGTTGTCCTTGTGTGATTCTGACAAGGAAAAAAACCACGTTCCATCAGAAGGGAATGGCACCATGCTTGGTTTTTCTGCTGTGGTTTGTTATGTGTTCTCGGTTTCTGGAGGTGAATCTAGACATTCAATGTAGAGAGCGGTGCAGTCATTTTTCTGGGCGGTGTGCTGGGTGCTAAAGTCAAATGACTCAACAACCCAGGTTGGGGCCTGGTTTAAACAAAGAACACTGTAGGATTGCCTTTTCCTGAGGTTTTAAAACAGTGTGATGTCATGACTTTCTGAGGTGATCTGAAGAAAGGAGACGTGGTTGACTGTCAGTGTCCTTTTGTGGCCCAGGAGCCATAAGACATGATTCATGGAACACTAACTACTCCTCACTGCACGACTATTACTTTCCTAGATTCCAGGGTAAAAAGCATGAATCTTAGCTTCTTCCTTACCATTTCTTCCTCCTCTTCTTTGAATAGCACCTTTATCTTCTCCTCCCATTTCTCTCTGCCTATGTATTTTTATTTTGTCTGCATGGGAACTCAGAAGAATGACCCAAATCTTCCTTATAGAGGGAAATGTGTTCATTCGCTATTATCATTAATTTATAAAAACAAAGCTAAATGGAATCTGTAAACATTCTACTTCTAAAGGTAGAGATTGAAATTGTGTTTTACTAAACAAATCAAATGACCTAAACTCACTTTTTTATGGTCAAATATGAACGAAATGAACTCACAGAGGAGGCAGTATAGGAAAATAATGGAAACATTTAAAGAGGCAAAAATCCATCTGTAATCACTATGTTCCTTGGCATTATAGTCACAGGCCCAATAACTTATCAGAGAACATATTTTCCCTCTTAGGTAGATCTATATTGACAGCCACCCATGGACACTAATTTTTAAAGGGTAGGCTGTGGCTTGAAGGAGGCAGAGGCAACCCTATACTATATTTCATTGAAGCACACTTGCCATGAAAACAACTGTTACTGCTGTTGCCACTCAATGGTCAATGCCTTACAGTATGAAGAAGGGGAGTTACATAAATTATGTTTATACCAAGTTCCTTGAAACTGACAAGGTGGTGGTAGGGGAGCGGGGAAACCCAGGTTAAAGTATCCCCATGTTCTGTAGTTGTTGTTAAGGGAAAAAAGCCGAAATGGCAGGACACACCAGGGTGCAAACGTAAGCAATATTTAACCCAGCCTGTTAATAAAGAGCAGGGTTTGCTTGCTGGTGCCCCAGTAAGCCATGCCTCATAAGTGTTGTGGTTTCCAAAATTATTTCAAGTTAGGCACTGCTACAAGTAAAATATGCTGCTGGCTGTGAAATAATGAGAGGGACAATAAATATATAAAACTTGGAATCTCCTGATGAAAAATGAAAGAGATTTTATGAACCCAACCAGTCATACTTAGATGAAAAACCCCCAGCATGTTCACCATGATTAATGTCCTGGCCTTCCAAGTGAGAAACTCAGATTTAATTTCCTATTCTGATATCTTGTTCTGGAGGCAGCTATATGGTTGGGATCATTGCAGAGACAGTGAGTTCTTCTACTGTTGGTAAATGTGTGGCTCTAAGGTCCTGGTGGGAGAGATTGAAAGGTCAAAGCCATGGTGTGTCAGTGTGTACGCAAGAATAATGACCATGTGTCTTTACAGGACTGGGTATGAATATTAGAGGGGACACTTAATGGCAGTAATATTGAACTTTGATATATCAATACAGAGTACTCTTGTTAATTATCCTTCTGCTTATCATGACCCTGGGTGATAGCTGAACAGGTCTTATAAGATCATCTGACTGATGAGGAAACAGAGGCTTAAGAAATTTTGCCTGGGGTCACACAATCAGTAAGCGTAGAGCCTGATTCTGCAGCTAGTGCAGAGAGCTTCCCGTTAATCTCTTCAGTGTTCCTGTTTCCCTAACCTGCTGTTAAACACACACACACACACACACACACACACACACACACACACACACACACACACACTCATGCATTTGCTCTGTGGGGGTATGAACAAACCAGGCATCCTGTCTAAATTAATTTATTTCATGAGATCATTTCTCCACACTCCATTTCACATTGCCTGTGGAGACATAAACCTAGTCTTGAGTAAAAGAATGAGGACTTTGGTCCCTAATTTGGCCCTAAATGTCATGCAGAAAATGTTTTCTTAACTCAGTGTGAGCCCTGGAAGGCTTGTTTGGTTGACTTTCAAATACTGCCAGCCAGAAGACACATCACTCTAAAAGGTTTTACAGAGAAGGCTGAGTCCTGATGGAAAATTTAAGCCCTGGAGGATGTTACTGTACAGGAAAGATTTGGGAGGTGTATATGTTTTGGTAAAAATTCTTCCTCAGCTGGAAATTCTGGTCTGTGGGTTCCCAAGCAAACTTAATTTTGTAGACATTAGCTTTTATGAATTACCCTAAGGGTTGTTACAGCCTCATCTCAAATTTTTAAAGTAATGTCTTTTAATTAATCACTAAGGAAAAAAATAGAAGAATAAAGCAATAAAAATTATGTTTGTCTTATTCTATATAACATTTTTAGCTCTTTGACCCTGCTTAGCCCTCAGAAACATGTCCGCAACACTGAGAAGTAGAATAAATTGCCAGGTCATCACACCTTGACCATATCAGACCTCCTTTCACATTCAATAAATGATGTGTGATTAGAGGTGCGCCATTAACATCCCAAGGGAGGAGGTTTTAGGAGATCTTTTTCTCTCTTCTGAACATTTGGGGCTGTGGCTGAGTGCCATGGTATTCTAATCTACCTGTGGTCTCGGTTCAAGCAAGATATTCTGATGGCTTCTGAACATTCATGCAGAGGTCCTTGTCTGAAACTAGCTTCCCTGTCATCAGTGCTGTTCTCAGGGTGGTGGAAGCTGGCAGCCACTATGTAATATGCTCTGTGATACACAATGGGACAGGACACCCTCTCCCCACACAAAGTTTCCTGCAGTTTCCACATAGTGATGTTTTAAGAAAAAGACTTCAAAGATCTCTTTAAAAGGCAAATGCATTGACAATAATCCATTTCCTCTTATTTATACCCCACAATACTATTCTTAATCTTGTCATTTGTTTTTTGTTTGTTTCTGTGATAGTTCACTTAGAATCCTCTGGTAAAGGAGGATTCCTGTATCCCACCTCTCATCCACCCCCCAATTCATTAGATTGGGGCAGATGATTTGCATTTCTATACGTTCCCATGTTAGGCTGATGCTGCTGGTAGGGGTAGCACACGTTGGTTGAGTAGCACTGTTCTAGAATTAGATTTTCAGATTACCTAGTTAGTTAGTGGGGCCTTGTGGGAATGGGAAGGAAGATAATATGCTGCAATACAGGAAGGACAGTTAAAAACAACAAAAAAATTCTGAGTATGGGAATGGTGTATAGAAAACAAATGTAACTGTGTGTTCCCTGGAAGAGAGCACTGGGAAGCCTATTGTAAAAGAACAAAGAATGATAGATGAAGGCAGGAGGAAGAGGACCTCATCAGAGCATCTTCTCTTCATGCATTTAAACAAGGCCATGATCTTTGTCCATGACCTTCCTGTTGCCCCCATTTACCAATGGAAGCCTTCAAGAACTTCGGGTGCCATACCCTTTGATTGTGAAGATACACTTGAAGATTGGTCAACCAATAATATCAAGTAGGCTATTATTTTTAAATGACTAGGAAACTACTCCTGCCTTTAAAGTTGAATCTGTTCAAAAGAATGATGGAAAGAAATTGAGAGCGAGGGGGAGATATGTGGAGGTGGGAGGAATAGGAGGCTGGATATAGTTTGGGCTGGGGGGTTTAGATATTATGTACTGTTCTTTTGAATTAATTGAAGAACCTCAGACATGGATCTGCCTAACAGGGTCCCTGGTAAACTTTGACTGTATTATCCAGCCTGACAAAAGTTCAGTGCTGCTCTTTATTGCTTCAGAAATGAAAAGATTGAGAGCAACGGCCAAGTCTTTGAAGTTTGTGCCTGTAGGGTTGGGCCTCACAGCTGCTCCAAGCTGAGAATAATTATTTCACCACTGCAATGACTCAGCTGGGGTTAGAACCTCACCAGATTGAGGCTTGACTATTTCTAATGCAAGCATTTTAAAAATAGTTGAGAGGTGTGACTCACAATGTTACCTACCTAGAAAAAATGCATGCCTTCATGTGGTTTCTGGAACCCAAGGCCTCTGTGGCTGCCCTCTTACCTCCTGTCTTGTTTCCCAAGAAGCATCCAGCTAGACTCCTAATTTCTCCCTGCTCCTCCCTCATAAAAAATTACCTTTTATGCCCTAAACGCACACCAAAATAATTAGCAACTGTGGCTAGGTCATTTGATCAACACCACAGCTGGCTTTTTCTTTCATGTCTTAACTCACAGATTACCTTTTCAGAGAAACCTCCCCTGACCATCCAATGTAAAGTCACAGCTCTTCCTTTATCATCTCACACTGTTTTATTTCCTCCACGTCATTTACTACTCCCAGAAATGGACTTGTTCATTTAGGTATTTACTAGTTCCCAGCCTACCTTTAGTGTAAGTTCATTGAGAGCTGAGATCATTGTACTTTCTCCAGGGCCTAAACCTGTGCTTGATACATAACAGATACTCAAAAATATTTGTTGACCACATGAATGCATTGAAGCCAATGTGAACATTGATATTGTCTTATGAGTTAACCCTACAGGATAAAATACATTGTGATAAGACCCTTAATTCTTTAATTCATAGAAATGGAAAAGATGGGAATTTCAGATTATTTGGGGAAGCCCCTAGGATATTTGTGCCACTTCTTGTCCAGTGATATCATGGAGGTGACTAGTGTAAACCTCTTCAGATGCTGCAATCTCCATCACAGAAAGGACTTTCTGGTCAAAAGGGCTAACTGGGGTCTGATGAAGGTGGTAGAAAGAACTTGTCTGCCCACATTCACCCTTCTCCATCCTGTGAGGGCCTCCCTAGAGCACGCTTTATCTGACAGTGGCTACCTGTCATTAGTTTACAGATTTTAGAGGACAGTGACAAATTCATTTCAAAGCTTTGCACTAAGGTAAAATTCTAGGTATATGACCTCTTCTTTACTAAAAATGAGTCTTCATCCATTTGTTTTAAATTGAAGATCTTTACCTTTCATGTCTTTTCTGTTTACAAAAAGGACAAAAAAGAGAAATAATAGAAGATAGTGATTGTGACCTTTTCTAGGATTTGTGGCTATATCAAGTTTTTGCTGTTTGCTAGTACATTCCACTGAGTTTGAGAAAATCCAGGTTCTGAAAGATCTTTCTTTTTCTTTCTTTCTTTCTTTCTTTCTTTCTTTCTTTCTTTCTTTCTTTCTTTCTTTCTTTCTCTTTCTTTCTTTCCTTCCTTCCTTCCTTCCTTCCTTCCTTCCTTCCTTCCTTCCTTCCTTCCTTCCTTCCTTCCTTCTTTCTTTCTTTCTTTCTCTCTCTCCCTCCCTCTCTCTCTCTCTCCCTCCCTCCCTCTCCTCTCTCTCTCTCTCTCTCTTTCTCTCTCTCTCTCTCTCTCCCCCCCCCCTTTCTTTCTTGTTGGAGTCTCACTCTGTTGCCCAGGCTGGAGTGCAGTGGCATGCTCATGGCCACCCCATATCGACCTGCTGGGCTTAGGTGATCCTTCTGCCTCAGCCTCCCAAGTAGCCAGAACTACAGGTGTGCACTACCATGCCTAGCTAATTTTTTGATTTATTGTAGAGATGAGGTCTCACCAAGTTACCCAGGCTGGTCTCGAACCCATGGGCTCAGGCAATCCTCTCAACTAGGGCTTTCAAAGAGCTGGGATTATAGGTGTGAGCCACCACCTCCAGCCCAGTTTTCTCTGAAGTATGTTCAGCAGATTAATTCTTTGGAGTATTAATTAAAATTTATATTCCTCAACCGTACTTCAGTTTTACTAAATAGAAGACATGCCCTGGAACCTGAATTTTAAAACCATTTTTAATATTTAAATTTTACTGCTTTTGAATAGGTGATAAAAAGTGTTTACATTTCAAGAGATACTAAAGCCTATACAACGAAAAAGTCTTCATGTCCCTTTTCCCAACTAGCATTCTTTTTAAAAAAAAAATTAGAGTTGTGGGGTACAAGGGAGGATTTGCTACATAAGTAAACTGCATGCAGGTGACATTTGGGCTTCTGGTGAGCCCTCTCTCCCCCTGGTAATGGACCTGGTACTCAGTGGGTGATTGTGTGTCTTTTATATTCCCTCCCTCCTTCAGCAGAGTCCAGCATTTACTGTTTTCACCTTTGTGCTCATGTGCCCAATGTTAGGGTCCGCTTGTGAGAATGTGTAGCATTCAGTTTTTGGTTTCTGTGGTAATTAGGATGGTCTCCAGCAGCATCCATGATTATGCCAAAGTCATGATTTTGCTCTTCTTTATGACTATGCAGTATTCCATTATGTATATGTACCACATTTAAAAAAAAAATCCAGTCCACATTTGATGAGCATCTGGGTTGGTTCCATGTTTTTGCTATTGTGATAGTGCTGCAATGAACATACGTGTGCAGATGTCTTTTTGGTAGAGTGATTTATGCTTCTCTGGGTATAATCCCAGAAGTAGGATTGCTGGATCATATGGTAGTTCAATTTTTAGTCCTTTGGGAAAATGCTACACTGCTTTCCACAAAGGTTAAACTAGCTTATAGTCCCACCAACAGTGTAGAAGTGTGGAATTTGTATTTTAAACAAGCATCTTGGTGATTATTACACACTACAGTCTAAAGGTGGAGAATTTTTGTCTTGTGCATTGTTTGAAATTTCTGTTTGAAAACTTCAAATTTGCCCTGGAACATTTGTCATGAAGAAATGGTATGAAAACTAATGTTATTAGAATAAAAACACTGAATACATATTATTATAAATTAATAAGATGTTTTATAGTTTAAAACTGGGCCAGGCGTGGTGACTCAAGCCTGTAATCCCAGCACTTTGAGAGGCTAAGGTGAGGGGATTGCCTGAGCCCACGGGTTCGAGAACAGCTGGGGCAACTTGGTAAGACTTCGTCTTACAATAAATCAAAAAATTAGCCGGGCGTGGTAGTACATGACTATAGTTCTGGCTACTTGGAAGGCTGAGGTGGAGGGATCGCCGGAGCCCAGCAGGTTGACGCTGGCGTGGCTGTGAGAGTACCCCTGCACTCCAGCCTGGGCGACAGAGTGAGACTCCAACTCAAAAAAAAAAAAAAGAAAGTTTAAAACTGGAGTTACTTAAGGAGTTAGTCTCTTTCTTTGATATTTCTGACATTAGCAAATTCAAAGCCAGAAAGCTACCTTTTCTGAGAAACATGGCAACTAAGAAATGTCTTAGAGAAAAGGCCAACTTATGTTGCACAAGATTTGCTTTTTCTCATGCTATTATTTTCCCACCAAATTATTTTTCTATCAAGAATATAATATGTTATGAAAAATTAAAAATGAGATTCAGGAGAACTCATTCCTTCATCTCTGTTCATGCACTTCTCCCGTCATTTTGTTGAGGTTGTATGAGAGCTGCCAAGAAATCCACACTGGTTAACAAATGGCTAATTGACAGTCACCCATCTGTTGATGCGATTTTGGCTGTTTTCAGATAGAGTCAATGATCATTAAGTTTTGTCTCCCCTCATGGGGGAAAGCTGTGACATACTGATTACCTGTCAGTGTTAGAAAGATTTCTGACTTGTTACTTATGCAGACTAAACAAATATTTCTTTAGGTTAGTGGGCCTGTCCCACATCTAGTTTCTCTCTAAATCCATAAAGTTAAATTATTTTAATAATGGTAAGCAGGTATTGCCATTTTTAATGGTAGTGGCATATAAATTTTGATTCACACTTTGAAATATTGCAGAAATAAGTAACTGGAAAATCATGATTTTCTTCTCCAAGCTTAAGCAGTTTCCCTCCTCTGCATCCCGTGTTTTCT
Source organism: Carlito syrichta (assembly GCF_000164805.1). Lineage (NCBI taxonomy): Eukaryota > Metazoa > Chordata > Mammalia > Primates > Tarsiidae > Carlito > Carlito syrichta. The sequence goes on from NW_007259807.1 coordinate 679,833, forward strand.
CATATGCCTTGTGATCTCTCTGGTATATATAAAATATATAAAAGCATTTTCAGGGTGAGAGGGGAAAAGTGCAAGAGTGATGCTCTAATCTTTTCATGACTGAAAGCCTTGACTAGACATAGCCCAGAGAGATTAGCCTTGAAGTGGTGCACAGCCAGTGACAATGAAGCTTTGAGGCTCTGCATGAGCAGAGCTTTTCCCTTTAGATGTGTCTCTGTGGTATTAGTGTGGGGTATCAGAGTGGCTCTATTCTTGTTCCTCTTCCCTGTCTTCTTATATCTGACCAATAATCACCCCTTCTCCTTATGAGGTTGGCCTTTTGTTAAGGCTGTGATCCATATGTAGAAAACAGTCTGCTGCTTCTCTTTTTAGAAATAAATATATAGGTCTTATCTAAGTCTTTAGAGGGATCTGGGTTTATTAAAAAACATTTGGAATGATTAATTATGTCACAAAGTAAGCAAAATCTGCCACATAAACACTAAATTATCTTACAATTATACATTCAATGTATTTATTAAGGACGTACTATGTACCAGGAACTGTGTGGTTTACTGGGGAAATCATGCTTAGCAAATCAGATATGGTCTGTTTTTCTGAGTAACTTAGATTATAATGGAGGAGAGAGGCATTAATTAAATGTTCATACAAATAAATATAAAATTATAATGTAATGAGTATCAGGTTGGTTCAAAGAGGAGACATTTGAATTGAGATTTGAGGAAAGGTAGGAGTTAATTAGGTGAAGGAGTAAGGAAAAGAAATGCAGACAGAACAAAGAAAAAGATGGTACTTATTTATTGGGGGAAAAAAAGAGGAATATTGTGGAGCTCCTAGTTTTGGTGGGGAAGGATCATGAATTGAATTTAGAACATGTAGAATTTGAAATGCTTTGGGATACTTACGAGATGATATAACCTGGGCAGATCTGGACTGTTTAGATAAATTTGTGGTTCCATATGAATTTCAGGATTTTTTTTCTATTTCTGTGGAAAATGTCATTGAAATTTTGATAGGGAATATATTAAATCAGTAGATTGCTTTGGGCAGTATGGACATTTTAACAATATTAACTCTTCCAAGCTATGAACATGAGATACCTTTCCAAAGATTTGTGTCGTTAATTTCTTTCATCAAAGTTTATAGTTTTCAGTGTACAGATCTTTCACTTCCTTGGTTAAATTTCTTTCTAAGTATTTTTTTTAATGCTATTGTAAAGGGAATGTTTTCCTGATTTCTTTTTTGAATAGTTCATTGTTAGGGTCTAGAAAGGCTACTGATTTTTCTATGTTGATTTTGTATCTTGCAACTTTACTGAATTATTATTTTTTTTAATTGGAATTTCACCCAGAGTGGAGTGAAGTGGCACTCTCATGGCCATTGCAGTCTCGACTTGCTGGGCTTAGACAATTCTTCCACCTCAGCCTTCCAAGTAGCTGGGATTACAGGTGCATGCCACCACACCTGGCTAAATTTTTTTAGTGATTTATTATAGAGTTGAGGTCTCACCAAGTTGCCCAGGCTGGTCTTGAACCCCTTGACTCAGGCAGTCCTCTCGCCTTGGTCTCCCAAAGTGCTGGGATTACTGGCTGAGCCACCACGCCTGGCCTACTGAATTCATTTATTAGCTCTAATCATGGAGTCTTTAGGGTTTTCTATATGTAAGGTCATATCTTCTGTAAGCAGGGACAATTTAACTTTTTCCTTTACAATTTGGATGCCTTTTATTACTTTTTCTTGCCTAGTTGCTTTGGCTAGGGCTTCTAGTACAGTACTATGTGGAACAGAAGTGGCAAGAGTGGGCATTCTAGTTCCTAATGTAGCATGTTGAGTGGAATTTTGAACATGATAACTGAAGTCATGAGGATGATGGGAAGACTTGCATTGGAGAACAAGATGGTGAACCAGAGCCAAAGCTTTAGTGATGGGGTAGAAAGACAAGGGAAGTTGATGAGAATAACAAAGACAGAAGTATAGGATGAAAGAATCAAACACCACCAGTCTCAGGATTTTTTTTTTAAATGTAAGATTGGAGGAGCACTAGTCAGAAAGAAGTGTTCTCACCTGAGATCCAGGTTTTATGCGAGCCAGTGGTAAACGGCACTGAGTGAAGAGGATTTGTGGGTATATACTGGTTATAGAGTGCCATTCATTGAGAAGAAAGTAGAACAGGTACCATTGCCTGCATTTTGTTTTCCTTTTTAACAACTGAAGAAATAGAGACATAGAAAGAATAAATGATTTCTCAAGTCTACTGAGGTACTAGGTAGTGAAGTCAGGAAGAGAACCTAGACCATCTAATTTCTAGCCCAATTCTCTTTCCACTCCCTCATGAAGCATCAAAGTTATCAAGCAGCAACTACTTTTCCCAAGCTGCGTGTCTTCCGGTCTGTTTAAAGGCACTTGTTGTTTCAATTATTCTGATTAAAGTTTGTGATGACAAAGTTTGTTTTGGTAACTATAAACCTTCTTAATAAATGTTTTGAGTGGTCCCAAATGATTCTCTGGATTCTGGCATCATTTATCTCAAACAACAAAATTGGAAACCAAGAATTATTATACCTACGAGACATGTCTTGGACAGGGAAGGAAAAGAGCAATGAGGATAATATTTCCCACTGAAAGATACTTACATTCTCCTTATACTAGGAGTCTATGTGAACATGTGCTTACTTTTGATGTGACTACTCTCCCCTAAATGAAGAATAAGCTATATTGTAGAGAAAATAAAGGTAACTTAAATATTTTCTTTAGATAGTTTATGGCTCATTTTTTCTATCTCCAAGAACTTGATTTAAAATCTGTGCTTTTATTAGCATCAATATGATTTTACTAAAATGTATTTGGGAAAGATATGTCCACAAAAAATGTAGTATTAGGTTTTTCTTTCCACACCCTAATATCTGGATGGGTTATAACATTGAAAATCTGAATCTATTTATTATCTATCTATCTACCTATTGATCTGTCTATCTATCTATGATGTGGGGTACAAGTGAAGATTAACTGCATAAGTAGGTTGCATGCAGGTGAAGTTTGGGCTTTTTTTTTTTTTTGAATTGTAGTCACACTTTGTCACCCATGCTGGAGGGCAGTGGCATGCTCCCAGCCACAGCAGCCTCGACCTGCTGGGCTCAGTCAGGTAATCCTCCTGCTTCAGCCTTCCAAGTAGCTGGAATTACAGGCATGTGCCACCATGCCCAGCTAATTTTTTGATTTATTATAGAGATGAAGTCTTGTCATGTTGCCCAGGCTGGACTCAAACCTGTGGGCTCAGGCAATCAATCCTCTCACCTTGGCCCCCCCAAAGTGCTGAGATTATAGGCGTGAGCCACCATGCACGGCACAAGTTTGTATTTTTAACTGGCCCTCACTCCCCTTGGTAGTGGACCAGGTACCCTTTGTATTGTCACATGCTCCCCCAATCCCTCCCTCCCTCCTTCCCTCCTTCCCTCCCTCCACTAGCAGTGCCCAGTGACTGCCAATCCCTCCTTTGTGCTAATGTGACTAATGTTCAAGGGCCCACTTACAAGTGAGAACATGCAGTATTCAGTTCTGAGATGGTTCACTTAGTGTTATGGTCTCCAGCTCCATCCAATTTGCTGTGAAGTCTATGATTTTGTGCAACTGGAAAAATTTAGAACGGATTTATTCATTCAAGTCCTTAAGATGTGTGTGTGTGTGTGTGTGTGTGTGTGTGTGTGTGAAAATCATCTGTGAAAATGTTTCCTACTCATTGATAATAATCATGAGTTACCTGCACTTTTGCATACTAAGTTGGCCTAGGTCTATTTGAAGTACTGATAGAGTCGACTCTTATTCACAGAGGCATTTGGTTTGTTGGAACTATTTGAATGATTCAGCTGCTTCCATAGTTGATGCATTACTGTGTCATTATGTTTAATAGACTCCTGACATTCATCAAACAACATAGCACATCACACTTTGAGACAGAATACTCCAGACAGTATTTCAAACTTAATTCTTCAACTGGAATGGCAATAAGAAACTACATTTGATACAAAGAAAGTATTGAGTATGAAGGATTTTTGAAAAGTCCTCTTTATAGCTTGCTAGGCAAACTGGTAGTCTAACCTTCTGGGAAAAGAATTAGGTGGCTCATTAGAGGTTCAGTTCTATGCTCATTATTCACATATGAATTGGAACATTAGAATCTATGCTGTTTCCAGCATTGAACATGAACAGGTAAGAGAAATCGAACAAAGATTTAATTTAAAAAATCATTCACGGCCTGGTTTTATTTTAAACTGGTGATTTGGAAGCAATGCATATTTTAATTTTATACCTTATAAAAATATAGTTCATTTCCTCACTTTTAAAGACTGAATTAAGTGGATAATTTAAAAACAGCAAGTGTGTAACTGGAGAGATGATGAGACATAAACTAAAAAGAGCAAAATCAAGACTATAAAAGATGTAAGTGGTACAATGTGAAGGAGTTAGCGTGGTGTAAATGTGACACCAAAGTGCATGTGTAGAACTTGGTTTGGATTGATTTTATTGTTTCTTCAATAAAATGTCCACACTTACTGCTGGAAACTATTTTAAAATTTATATATGTATGTATGTATATGTGCATATTTATGATATAGAGTGTATATTTCATTCATTAACATATATGTACATCATTACACAAAACAAATACCTATGGTGCTTTTAAAATGACTCAATTAAAAGTAGGTTTATGAGTGTGTGGGGGTTAAAAAGTTCATTCATTTATTTTTAACCTATACTATACCTAGGGATATAAAAAGTATTGAGTAATTTTTAGTTTTTGTAACTTTTAATAAATTTTATTTTTTAGTAATATTACTGGCTTTTAAGAGATTTTTACTTTTTTTCTCTTTTTCTCCTTGGTATTTGAATTTTTGCTTTATAAATATTCACATGCTATACTGTTATTATGTTGGCTCAAACTTAACTTGCTATTCATTCCTTTGACTCTGGTTCCCTAATTCAATTTAGCAGATGCTATAAAAGATGAGACTTATCCTGCTTAGCACTCTTCAGAAAAGTAGATATTGTAACCCACTTTAATAATTTATATCTTTGTTTAATAATTCTTACTCTCAGCAAATTTTTCTTCATTTCTTCACTAAATTGCAAATGGGAATCAACCCTTATCTATATATCAATTATCTTCTCCAGTTCTTTTGGTTTACTTTCTTTGTGCTGTCATTGTGGTGTGGATTCTGTCCAAGGCAATCCTTTAGTGAAATGTGAAAATAAATATCACAAATGCATGCAGAAGAATCACTCTCCTATTCTTCTGTGTTCTTTTTCTCCTTGGCATATTACAAACATGGGGTTTCAGAGGATGGGATCTGGGGTCAAAAAGACTGTATTTCCAATCCTAGCTTAGTCTCCTTACTAGGTGGGTGATGTGATTTTGTTTAGTCTCAATTTTCTCCTCTCAAAAATGGCAGGAATAACGACCACCCTCTCATTTGAGTGTGGTAAGGATTATATGACATAATGGTTAACCTGCTACTTGGCACTATGTAAGTACTCAAAATAAAGTATATTACAATCCTAGTCCAGATTCCGAAATGCTTAAAGTGTATAATAATGAATATTTATTTTAGTTTGAGCGTAAAATATTTGAGTAGAAAAATAAGAAGTTTTTGTTTAACATGTCTGTGTATGAATAAATTGAATATAGGGAATTTTAACTTGTTAGCTCATTTTCAGACAAAGCCTTTGCAAATAACTAGGACTTACAAGGTAAAGCAATATCCTAAGTGAAAAACCGCATTCCATATATAAACTATATATTGCAGAATTTACCCAGAAGTGACATATAAAGATAGTTAACATTCTGGAGCTTATTCAACTACAACTGTGATGCTATACAAAACTTGGGTTCTTACTCCTGGGTAATAGTACTTTCCTTTATATTCATTTTTTTTTTTTTGAGTTGGAGTCTGTCGCCCAAGCTGGACTGCAGTGGCACGCTCACGGCCACCACAGACTCGACTTGCTGTGCTCAGGGAATCCTTCTGCCTCAGCCTTTCAAGTAGCTGGAACTGCAGGCACGTGCCACCATGCCCAGCTAATTTTTTCATTTACTATAGAAATGAGGTCTTGTCAAGTTGTCCAGGCTGGTCTCGAACCTCTGGGCTCAGGCAATCCTCTTACCTTGGCCTCCCAAAGTGCTGGGATTACTATATTCATTTTATAAGATCATTTTTCATACTTGTTTTTTTTTTTTTGAGTCAGTGTTTCACTTTATTTCACCTAGGCTGAAGTGGTGGCGCTATCACAGTTCACTGCATCCTTGACCTCCTGGGCTCATGCGATCCTCCTGCCTCAGCCTCCCTAGTACCTGGGAGTACACATGCACACCACCATGTCTAGCTGATTTTTTTGAAGAGACAGAGTCCTGTTATGTTGCCTAGGTTGGTCTTGAACTCCTGGGCTCAAGTGATCCCCTTGCCTAGGCCTCCTAAAGTGCTTGGCATTACAGGGGTGAGCCATGGCGCCTGACCTTCCTTTTACATGCATTTTACCTTCATACAAAACTTGCAAGGCAAACAAAACATATGTTATTGCCCTTATTTTGCAAGTGAATAAAAATACATACAGAGAAGATAAGTAATTTGCCTAAAGCCACATTGTCTCAAAGGTAATAGAACTCTCTTTCACCAGTTCTGGGATTTTTCTCCCCATGGTCCCTCCACCAGCCTCAGCAATGACAAGTTGAGTATTAAAGATAGGACAAGGGAAGGTGTTTTTACTTATTCTTGCCATCTTCCAGGCCCTGTTCTTGGAAGGGGTCAAGGGACAAACAACTCTTGCTTGCTTCTTCCCACTGTATCTAGTTTTCTGCCCCTCTGTACTCTACCTACATATAGAAATGTCTCTCAAGATGGCACTATGAGACTGACATGTGAGCACCCGGAGGTGGGAAAGAGGGGGCAAGATAGAATTTTTAACATGGAAAAGGAGGAAGGCCAGGGTTAGGAGAGGGGTAGATAAGATTGCGAGAACATGTCTACCCTGCTCTTTCTTGCCGTGAAGGAACACCTATGCCTGCCAATTCTGAAACATCTGCTATTTACTAGGGCAGATAGCAAATAATAATGATCTGCTCCTTCTCGGAGAGCTGATTTTTTTTAGGATTAATAGGAGCGAACAAAATCTTTTTTTTTTGTATCGAAAAAGTTGTTTTATTTCTTTTATTAAAGCATATAATAATATATTTTTCAAAACCTCTACTTGCCTGGTGTTTTACAAAGCAACTTTCTTATTTTTTTAGTTATTTTTAAAATTTTAAATATGTGGTATACAATTCAGGGTTAGGTGTACAAATGTTCATTATGCAGGTACCCTGAACAAAATCTTTTAATAAAATCTTTATTCAGCTCAACAATAAAAGAACAAATAACTCAATTAAACAATGAACAAAGATGTCCATAGACATTTCCCCTAATTTTATGGCCCAATCCAATAAATCAGTTGCTATCCCTTGTGGCCAATCAAGACAAGAGGCAGAAACTGGGAGAAATGGGTATTTGATTGGATACCATGGAATCAGGGGAGTGAGTTGGTATAGTCACCCAAAAACTTGCTCCCCAACAGTATCTCACTCAAAATTTATACTCAATAGTCCCTCATGCATCCAAGGCTATATTAACAAAGGCATGACTCAACAATCAAAGCAGTACCTTGGTACATTTAGATAAACAACTTTGAACCAAACATGAGTGATATGAGAGACCACTGTTGCCAGAGCCTTGACCTGTAACACTGAGATACATAAATGGCCAACAAGCACAGGAAAAGATGCTTAGGACATTAGTCATTAGGGAAATGCAAATAAAAAACACCACAACAAGATACCACTTCACACTCACCAAGATGGCTAAAATTAAAAAGACAGACATTCACAGGTATTGGTGAGGATGTGGAGACATCCTCATTGCTTGCTGGTGGGAATGTAAAATGATGCAAGAGCTTTAGGGAACAGTTTGGCAGTACCTTCTCAAATTTAAACATAGAGTTACCATTGATTCAGCAATTTTACTTCTAGAGATATACCTAAGAAAATTGGAAGCTTATGTCCACACAAAACTTGTGTATGTTAATGATCATAACAGCATTATTCATAATAGTAAAAAAGTATAAACAATCCAAATGTCCATCAACTTATGAACGGCTAAACAAAAAGTACATGTTATATCTAGACAATGGAATATTTTTTCAGTCATAAAAAGGAAAGAAGTACGGATACATAATACAGCAATGATGAACCTTGAAAACATTATGCTAAGTAGAAGATGTCAGATACAAAAGGCCACAGATTATGAGATTCCACTTGTAGGACGTGTCCAGAATAGACAAATCTATGGAGATAGGAAGTAGATTAGTGGCTGCCAGGGGCTGGAGAAGAAAGGAGAAGGGGAGTGACTGCTAATGGGTATGGGATTTCTTTTTGAGGTAATGGAAATATCCTGGTATTAGGCAGTGATGATAGTTGCACAACTTTGTGAATGTATTCAAAGCACTCAACTGCACATTTTAAAATTTTGTGATATGTGCATAGTTGTGCAGTTCAAGATGATTATATAACAGCTAACATTATCAAGGGATAGTGCTAGAAACTATGCTATGAGTTTCATGGATTATTTTATTTAATTCTCACAACAATCATAGAGATATAGACTCTTATTATTTCCACCTTACAGAGGGGGAAACTGAGGCTTACAGAGACTCAATAGTTTGCCTCAGTCCCATAAGGTTTGCTACCAGACTTTAGTTTTTTGGTTAGATGCCAGACTCTGGTTTTCACAACCATGCAATAATGCCTCCATGATAAGCATGGCTAGACCTTAACTAATTTCCTGTTCTCTCTGTATTTCGGTCACTGGGTTCAGCTTTGGTGTTTTTGAACTTTTTGATACTTTGCTTTCTCAGGATTCTATAATTGGATGCTCTAGTGACCAGGAATAGGAATAGGTCCCTGTACTAGGGCATCCCTCATGCCTCACCTCAATAAAGGACTTTGTTAAAGGCCGGCTCCATCCCTTATTTGCTCAAATGTCATTCTCCTGGAGCAGACCTCTTGATATCCCAATCTAAATGAAAATCCTCCTCTCAGAGGCTCTCATTGAACTGTGTGCCTCTTTTTTTAAAGCACCTATCACAGGCCAGTGGAGTTCTGATTAATATCCGACTTCCTCACTAGATAACAAACTTCATGATGTTAGAGACCATGTCTGCTTTGTTTACCACTGTACCCTCAGCAAGCAGGTCAGAGCATACTGCAGGCGTGCCGTAAGTATCTACTGAATGACTACACCAGCACAATTGTGGGAAGATTCCTACAATTTTCACACCTCTCTACTGCCCCCTGCTGTGCAGGATCCCTTTTTAGAAACCTACGTATTATTCCTCTGGCTTCTGGACCCAGCACTTCAGCCCAGCGTGGGAGTGCTTTCAGGGCCACTGCTGGCTCACACTGTTGGAAAGTGACGCACTAGTGGAAAGCTTTGGCTTTGGTTCTAACCTCAGAGAGTTCTCTAAATGTTTCCTATGTGTTGTGTTCCTCCACTCTGACTGGGCTTTTGGCTGTCACCTAATTTCTTGCGTCCACAAGCCCCTGTGATTGTTCATAAGAACATTTCCCATGAACTCCCTCATAATCCTAAAAAATTTTACACCTAGCAAATCCGAACCACCACCTAAGTGGTTAAACATGTACAGTGCAATATTCCCAGGATATAAACAAACTGAAAAAACTGAGAAGTGTTAAGTTAGTTGCCCTAGGTTATGCAGCAAATAAGTGATGGAATAGAATGAGAAACTACCAGATTCTAAACTCCTTATGGCCTCTGCTTTACATACACAGGGTGCCAAAAAATGTATACACATTTTAAGAAAGGAAAAACAATCATTAAAAACACTATTAAAGCTATTGTAATACTCAATATATACCAATAGCAAAAGATGAATACAAGTCACATTTGACTTCCGCAATTACAAGAGGTGCTCAAAGTGGTTACCATCAGCATCCAGACACTTCTGATTACGGCAAACATCTTTAAAAATGTGTATACATTTTTTGGCACTCTCAGTATTTAAGTTTTCCTACCGTGTTCAGCACAGTGCCTGGTTCAGCACAGTGCTATTTGGAACACATTAAATATTTGTTGAATGAGAGAACCCAAAATTCTTCCTGGAGAGGACTCTTACTCTGTTCTGCATCAGCTAATTCCCAAACTTTCCAATATATCTGCCCTCAGCTCATCTTCCTGAGATTCATAATTTTTTTGATGTGATCAGAGTGCTCAAATTCCAAAGGTCCCTAACCAAGTCCACCAAAACAGCTCCACTTTTTCATTTGTCATATCACTAAAATTGACACCATCATTTTATCTACCCACGATTGACATCAGTGTTTTTAGTTCTTCAGTCTCTGATAGCCCACACAAACAGTGGTCAAGTCCCATAAACTCCCCTTGTACAATACTCTTGTGTTTTCATTCTAGTTCCCACTGCCACCACCCAATTTAGGCTCTCATTACCTTTCAACTAGACTTGTAATAACAGCTTTCATTCTGCATCTCTGAGCTCTCCCAACTGTGAGTAGTCTAGATGCTGTTTCTAGATTATTGTTTCTGGTTCTGATATGTTTTTCTCAAAAACTTTCAACAATTCCTTACACTATTTTGTCCAAGTTCAAATTCCATGGAATCCAAATTCCTTCAAAAAAAATTCCAACTTACTTTTCTAGCCTTATTTCTCCTTCTATGAGCACAATTCTCTGGGCAAATCAAAAGATTCTCCTCAAGCCAGGCTCGGTGGCTCATCCTGTAATCCTGCACCTTTGGGAGGCTGAGGTGAGTGGATTGCCTGAGCCCGTGGGTTCGAGACCCGCCTGGGCAGCGAGACCCCATCTCTACAATAAATCAAAAGAAAAATCAGCCGGGTGTGGTAGTGTGCACCTGTAATTCCGGCTACTTGGAAGGCTGAGGCGGAAGGATCGCCGGAGCCCAGCAGGTCGAGGCTGCGGTGGCCGGGAGCAGCCACTGCACTCCAGTCTGGGCGACAGAGTGAGACTCCAACTCAAAAAAAAAAAAAAGATTCTCCTCAGCATTTCGTGAACATTCCCTCCTTTCCCCACTTCATGCTACCTATGACTTTCCCCTTATGCTCAAATGTTTACATCAGGGCTTGAACATCTCAAGTGAAAGCTCTTCCGTAAGTTTTTAAAAAAATTCCTGCCCCCAGATGAAATCTTGCCATCTTTTGACTCCTCTAGAATCAGGACTCAGATTTTTGTGCCTCTTCTGTGACATATCATCCTTGTGTTATAGTTTGTGGGATGGATGGCATCTCCCCTAGTAGACAATGAGGTCAGGGCCCACGACTTACACCATTCTGTACCCTGTAGCATCAAACCAGTGTCTTTCTAAATAGTGGGCAGTTCTCTGTGGAAAACAGTGTGGCGATTCCTAAAAGATCTAAACATTGACCTTCCATACGACCTCGCAATCCCCTTACTGGGAATATACCTGGAAGAACTCAAAGCACTCTATAAAAAAGATACCTGCACATGTACGTGTATCACAGCATTGTTCACAGTAGCAAGAACATGGAACCAACCATGCTGCCCACCAAAAGTGGACTGGATAGAAAAAATGTGGTACATATAAACGAAGGAATATGACGCAGCCATAAAGAAGAACAAAATCATGAACTTCACAGCAACCTGGATGAACTTAAAGTCTATAATACTGAGTGATCTTTCACAGAAACGAAGAACTGAGTATCACATGTTCTCGCTCATAAGCGGACCTTGAATAATGATCATAATACTATAAGAAGAGGATTGGCAGCCAGGTGGGGTGGCTCATGCCACTAATCCCAGCACTTTGCAGGCCGAGGTGAGAGGACTGTCTGAGCCCAAGGGTTCGAGACCAGCCTGGACAACTTGGTGAGACCTCATCGCTACAATAAATCAAAAAAGTAGCTGGGCGTGGTGGCACACTCCTGTAGTTCCAGCTACTTGAAAGGCTGAAGTGGAAGGATCGCCGGCGCCCAGCAGGTCAAGGTTGTGGTGGACGCAAGCATGCCACTGCACTCCAGCCTGGGTAACAGAGTGAGACGCCGACTCCGAAAAAAAAAAAAAAAGAGAGAGAAAGATTGGCAGTAGCAGGAAACTGCCGGGTGGGGTGGGGGGAGGCGGGGAAGCAGGATTGGCAGTAGTGGGAATCTGCCTGGGGAAGGCACGGGGGACACACCTTTTCAACAAGGGTACCTGCATAATGAACATTTGTATACCTAACTCTGAATTGTACCCCACATCTTTAAAATAAAAAAAAAGTTAAGAAAAATAAAGAATAAATAGTGGGCAATTATGGAATTTAAATAACTCATTTTTCTGTGTTGTCCATTTCTTTTATTTATATACTAAAAAAGTCATTTCCTTATGTTTAACATCTTATAAATCTGATAAACTCATGATAAAGCTCATTGCTCAGATGGTTTATATACTCCATGTGTATGAAACTACTAACTACCTTCATGTAATCAAATAATGTTTAAATGAGAAAATATCAACTTTTAAGGGAAGTATAGCATATAGTGACTAAAAACTTTAGTTATTCCTAATTTCAATTACTTTTTGATAGAAAAAAATGAGAGGGAACTTAAAATCCAACATTCAAAGGCACAATGGAAGAGCCAAAAGACTAGTCTTAGTCTATGCCATGGAATGCAAGTTTCTGGCTCCTCAAAATATTTACAGTTATCTTTTTGGCTGCTTTTGAGTGGCAGTGACTGGCATTAGTGGGATTCTCCTCTCTTGGGGATGAAAAATGAAGTTTGAAAGAATGTTCATTAACATCAGGTGTGTGTTGACCAAACTAATTTTTCATCTGCCAAAATGTGTATACTGGCTTCTGTCTCATGTAGGGACCTCTGGAACTAAAAGCAATTGATCAAATTAGCTTAATTATAATCCCCATAAGTTTTGTTACGATTGCAGCTTGTTAACCCAAGTATACTGTTTATTTAAACCATGTGAATGACATCATGAAAACCACCCCCATTTCATCAAGCACGATGTGGACTGGGAAAAACAATTTGGTTTCAGACCACTCTGAGTTGTGGTCTTTTTTCTTTTCTTTCTTATATGAAAAGATAAAACGTAAAACCTCAGTTCTTAGCCATTTGATTTTCACTCCAGCTGGCCCTCCCCCAGTGAAAGGGAAACATTTTTATGCCATTTAGAATCAAGCAAACTTCAGATATCAAACATGACTCAAATGCTTGAGTCCTGGAAAAAGAGAATTGATAACAGAAACTATTCTTTTATTCTTCCTCTTGTCTTCCATTTACCAAGTTCACTTTTCCATGCTGTATAATGGTTTCCTACACCATGGCCTGGCAGGTAATGTCCAGCAAGGCCCTTGTGCTAGAATTGACCACAAAATAAGCAAGCTATTTTCCTTGTGCTATGATTGCTCTCCTTGGTGTCCTTCTTATATTCTTGCACAAGCTCTGATCTACTGTGGTTAGATTGTAGCATGTGTGTATCATTCTCACCTCCAGAGGCATGCTGAGTTCCTTGGTTCCTGCAGCGTTTCTGCTGTTACAGGGTCAACACCATTCCACAGCCACAGCTTTCTTCTTAGAAAAACTATTTGCTTTGGGAGGCTGAGGCAAGAGGACTGCTTCAGCCCAGGGGTTTGAGACCAGCCTGGGCCACATAGAGAGACTTTGTCTTCACAGAAATTAAAATAATTAGTTCAGAGTGGTGGTGCATACCTTTAGTCCCAGCTACTTGGGAGGCTGAGGAGGAATGATCGCTTGAGCCCAGGAGGTCATGGTTGCGGTGAGCCACTGCGCTCCAGCGTGGGTAACAGAGTGAGACCTTGACTCAAAAAAAAAAAAGTATTCACATTTGTGAAGCCTAATTTTTGAATATTAGTAAGAGAGAAATTGGTAAATTACAAGTAGGTCATTACTTTCCTTCTTGCACAAATATGAGCCAACACTTCAAAAGGAGAAATGAAATTAGAAAAAGTAATGGAATAAATGACAGATTTGCTCTGTGGGCACTTACGCTTTTAGTACTTTTTAGCCTGTATTTCCTTGACATCTTGGATGATAAACGTATCTTTTAGATCCTGAGAATTTGTTCAACTAACTAACTTTACATGTATTAATAAGGCTTGTTTTAGGTAGTATGAGAAGTTAAGACACGTGTAAAGTCATGGTCATTGTTCATAAGAAATTGAGAATCTAGTTCAGCATTTCTAAAACTGTATGCTTTGGAACGCTAGTTCTAAAGATATGCTCTGTGAAAAGAGAATTTCGTGTATAAAGAATTTTGACTTCCCTCTTGGAAAATCACAACATATTAAAGGACCTGAAAAATTATGAGGTGTTAAATTTGTTTAACCTAGAGTTTACAAAATTTATTTAATCACAGATACCTCTTTTTCTTTCCTTATCTTCTGTTTTTTGAGACAGTGTCTCCCTTTGTTGCCCAGGCTGGAGTGCAGTGGCCTGATCATAGATCCCTATAACTTTGAACTGGGGGTGCTCAAGCAATCCTCCTGCCTCAGCCTCCCAAGTAACTAGGACAACAGATGTGTGCCACCATGACTGGTGAATTTTTAAAATTTGTTTTTTGTAGAGATGGTGTCTCAGTATGTTGCCTAGGTTGATCTTGAAATCTTGGCTTCAAGCAATCCTCTTGCCTCAGCCTCTCAAAGTGCTGGGATTACAGTCATGAGTCACCATGCCTAGCCACATTTTTCATGTAATATCTCCAAATATCTCTTGAAATATGTTTTTGGGAATGCTGGCTCACTAAACTTGCTTTCAGGCACTACGTACTTTATTTCCTATGTATCACCCAGAGAAATAACCACAATACGTTTTTAGAAAGACTTGATAATGTAAATATAGTGTCTAAGGCAGTTAATTAGAGCAGTACCTTCCAAATTCCAGTCCATGGATGGGTGTGTGCTGTTTGCATTAGGATTTCTTGGAGAAGATGCTATAAATATACTGGGGGGGGGTGCCAAAAAATGTATACACATTTTAAAAGATGTTATCTATGTATTACTTTTCAAAGTTGAATTGAATTACAGTAGCAATAAATGATGTTTGCTCAAAAGATGGCATTAAATCAAATGATTGCCAGCATCACCATGCAAAAGGCAGGATAGTCAAAGAAAATGGTGGAAGTATGGTTGTCGTTCTAGGAGGGCAAGACAATTTCAAAGTGGCATTTGAAATTCGAGAATGCTGTGGAAGCAACGACAATGGAGGCATGAGTGTGCAACAGAACCTCCAACATGCCTAACATTTGCACACATTCGTGATAAGTATAAGATGCATGGCACTGTGTGTGGAGTACAGAAGGGAAGATCTGGGAAGGCTTGCACAGCAACAAGTCATGCAGTAATTCACTATTAACAGAAATTTCTGGATGCTGATGGTAACCACTTTGAGCACCTCTTGTAATTGCAGAAGTCAAACATGACTTGCATTCATCTTTTGTTATTGGCATATATTGAGTATTACAATTTTAATACAGGTTTTTTTCCTTTCTTAAAATGTGTATACATTTTTTGGCACTCTCTGTAGATTCCCAACTCTGATCCCGGAGTTTTTGATTCAATAGGTTTGAGATTGGGCCTGAGAATCTGCATTAATTTGAGATTCTTAGTCATGGCTAATTTAGGAATCATTGGTTTTATATTAAAAAATAGACAAGGTCAAAACTGAATATTAGACATCCCTTAAGTAAGGTTCTGCATGCCATGGTTACAAACTAAATTTCTGGCTTTGAAAACATATAGTCCTTCTTGGTTGTAACCCACCAAAAATGCTATTGGTGGCTGACTGAGTCCAAAGCACTCGGCCTGAAGGTGGGTCAGTAAAATTATTTTCACATTTAGAAAAAAGCAGTATCTTTTCAGTTTCCAAATTTAGCACAGACTAATGCTTTTGAAGATCAAGGAAGAAATCTGAAATATTTCTGAAATTTAGAGGGATTTTGGATTGGCCTTTTTTTTTTTTGAGTTGGAGTCTCACTCTGTGGCCCAGACTGGAGTGCAATAGCCGCTCCCGGCCACTTCAGCCTCAACCTGCGGGGCCGGTGATCCTTCCGCCTCAGCTTTCCAAGTAGCTAGAACTACAGGTGCGCGCTACCACGTCCGGCTAATTTTTGATTTATTGTAGAGATGAGGGCTCCCCAAGTTGCCCAGGCAGGTCTCAAACCCACGGGCTCAGGCAATCCACTCACCTCAGCCTCCCAAAGTGCGGGATTATAGGCTGAGCCACCGACCCCGGCTTGGATTGCCCTTTAAGATTGTTGCAATAATATTAGCTGGCCATAGGAACCCTCCCCAGACTATAAGGGTGGCTTTAAAACTTGGAAGTTTGGTCTGGAAGTCTGATATGACCATGAACTCAAACCTTGGGTGATAAGACAGGGAAGATAAGATATTTTTCTACATCAGCATTGTAAATACTCCTCAACAGCAATACAAATTTGTATAAGACCATAAACTTTATAGTCTCCCATGACCAAAAAGATGTCCTATGTAGAAATATGTACTGAAATGATCTGTATATTTTATACCACAAATATCTGAAATTTGTCTTGGTTTGGTCCCCCTCTTATTTAAATTCAGTTTATAAATTGTTTCTGTTTCATGGTTATTTTGTATATATTGCTGATAATCAGAGTTAGATGATGGCTAGTTTACCCTATGAAACAATCTTAAGAAAGAGCGTATAAGTGGTAAAATCAGCCCAAACAAATGCTATTAACTTAAAATATTTTTTTTTTTTTTTTTTTTTGAGTAGGAGTCTCACTCTGTCGCCCAGATTGGAGTGCAGTGGCCGCTCCGGGTCACCACAGCCTCGACCTGCGGGCTCCGGCGATCCTTCCGCCCCAGCCTTCCTAGTAGCCGGAACTACAGGCGCGCGCTACCACGCCCGGCTAATTTTTTGATTTATTGTAGAGATGAGGTCTCGCTGCCCAGGCGGGTCTCGAAGCGGGCTCAGGCAATCCACTCACCTCAGCCTCCCAAAGGCGTGGGATTATAGGCTGAGCCACCGAGCACGGCTAACTTAAAGATTTTTGAAGAGTTTTGATATTGTTTCCTGAGGCTAAACAATCAGGAGCATTATAAGGATTGAATATTAATTTTTTGTTTTTGTTTAACACCCTCCCCTGCCTTTTAAAAATTACTGTGTGCCTCCTTCTCCCACTCTCCCTCTTCTTCCTTTCCTCTTCCTCCTCCTCGTAACTTTTGACAACAGATTATGAAGCCAATAAAACATGTTAAAGATTAAGCAGCAGGCTAACCTTTCGCTTTTTTAGCTAATAATCTAATATGATCTTTATGACCGGTTTATATTATGGAGCCTTTAGAACTGTTTGCTATGATTGGTTATATGATTTGGTACAGCCATACTATGCCATGTATGTGAATTCATGCTATATAATGATTAAAAATTATTTTATGAGGGAGGACCCCCAAAACCCCCAGAATTATCTTTTGGAGGGCAGGCTCCTTGCAGTATACTTGAAATTTGTTCCTCTGGATCAAATGATCAATTAAAGTTTTTATCTGGAAGTTCTGAGAATGTTGTGGCACAATTTGCAGAAGAAACATCCTGAGTTGTGGCAAACAGGTGACTGGTTCTTCTACCATGACAGTGAACCTGCCCACACTGCACTGAGTGTTCAGCAGTTTTTGATAAAAAAGGCATGACCCCTGTGCCCCATCCTCCCTACTCACCAGACCTCACCCCAAATGACTCTCTTTTTGTTTCTCCGGATGAAAAAAGTCCTCAAAGGAAGACTTTTTGCCCATGTGGAAGAGGTGAAATGAAAAATGGCAGAAGCACTAAAAGACATCAAAATTGACAAGCTCAAAAACTGTTTTGAGCAATGGAAAAAGTGTCTTATAGGTGTATTGCATCAAATGGAGAGTACTTTGAAGATGACTAAAGTTTAAACATGTAAGAATAGATACACTATTTTTTTTAAGGAAATTCCAGTTTTTTTGGTTCCTCCCTTGTAGTTATATATTAATTTATGTGAAGAGATAGCCTTTATTTTTATTTTATTTTATTTTTTTGAGTTGGAGTCTCACTCTCGCCCAGACTGGAGTGCAGTGGCCGCTCCCGGCCACCGCAGCCTCGACCTGCTGGGCTCTGGCGATCCTTCCGCCTCAGCCTTCCAAGTAGCCGGAATTACAGGCATGCGCTACCACGCCCGGCTGATTTTTTGATTTATTGTAGAGATGAGGTCTCGCTGCCCAGGCGGGTCTCGAACCCGCGGGCTCAGGCAATCCACTCACCTCAGCCTCCCAAAGGCGTGGGATTACAGGCTGAGCCACCGAGCCCGGCCAAGAGATAGTCTTTAAATAAAAGGAAAAAAAAGGTGCTCAAGGTACATTGTTGAGTGAAAAAGCAGAATGGCAAGCAGTGTGTTTCCATATGTTTAGATTTCATTTATTTATTGTGTAAATTAATAAAAGAAATAGTAGCTAAAGTTTGTTAGCGTGAGTCCATGTGACAAGGACTGTTTCAAGCACTTTGTATATGTTAACCTATTCAATTATCACAGCCTCCCATTGAGGTTTCTTCTCTTGTATTTCCCTACTCCTTTCCTTTGAGAAACGGAAACACAAAGCCATGAAGTCACTTGGTCAAGGTCACAAAACTAAAAGTTGGCAGATCTGGGATTTGAACCCAGGTACTCTAGTTTCACAGCGTGCACTCTTAACCACTGGGCTATAAGAAATACATCAGAAATGGTATTCTGGTCACTTTCTCCTTAGCTTCTGGCATCTGGTTGTTTCCATGTGGGTCTTTTGTAACATAGAAAAAAAAATAGACATGAAAAAGAAAAAGAAAAAAAAAAAGAAATGCATCAAAATATTAATATTTGAGAGTGGTGTGAGTTTTTTTTTATTTTTTATACCTTTATGGTTTGTTACATCTTCTTCAATCACACTGTATTACTTTCAATTTAGAAAAACAAAATTAATTAATTAATTAAATGATTTGGGGGTACACATGCAGGTTTGTTACATGGTCTGTTGCATGATGATGAGGGTCATTGCTCTAATGATGAACACAGTACCCAATAGGTAGTTTTTCAATACTTGCTCCCTTCTTTCCCTCCCCACTTTAGGAGTCCCCAGTGTCTGTTGTTCTTATAGTTATGTTCATGTGTAGCCAGTGTAGAAAAACAACATTTTAAATGAAAATGAAGAACTTCTCTCTCATCTAGAGAGCACAGTAATAAATGCAATAGAGCCGTGAATGACATCATACTATTTGGGGTTCAGTCTTGCTGTCTATACTAAACTCTTTAAGGATTAAAGGATGATATTAACATTATGGATAAGAATATGGAAACTGCAATGAGGTGATTCTCTAGTCAAAGACGAGTCAGTGGCAAAGAATTGACAATGGAATCCAGTATATCGAATGCCTTGTAGATCCTAATCCAGTACAGCCAATTTTAAAAGTGGATAGTGCTGAACGGATAATATAATTTCTTTTGCACAACGTACCTTGGTATATGTGGGAAATTTGTTCCAGGACCTCCATGGATACCATAATCCAGGGATGCTCAAATCCCTCACATAAAATGGTGTCATACTTGCATATAGCTTAAGCACATCCTCTTATATACTTTAAATCTTATAATACAATGCAAATGCTACGCAAATAGTTGTTATGTATTGTTTAGGTAATAATGACCAGAAAAAAATGTCTGGGCATGTTCAGTGCAGATGCAACCATCCTTTTTTTCCCCTGACTATTCTTGATTTGAGGTTAGTTGAATCCATGGCCACAGAACCCACAGATATGGAGAGCTGACTGCACTTACTATGTTTAAAGGTCCTAGGGCACAAATCTACAAGGTGAACATGCCCTGGCTTTGCTCACCTCCTGCACTCCTAAAAAATACTGACTTCTTTCTGACTTGCCTAGTGGGCTCCCAGGGATCTATCAGATAGTGTCTCAGTGGATGAGGAGAAAACAGTCTTTCAGAATAGTGTTCTGAGCTTAAGCATTTCAGTCATAAGAGGGTCTTATAAAATGTCCACAAAATTCACATGGTCATGTTTCATGATTGCTAAATAATGTAGAAGAACAACTGTCCTATTAGTCTGATAGCTTTGCTGTTTCATAAAATATGTCATTTTCAAATCCACTATGTATATTACAGTTTCACTCTGTTTTGTGTTAATCAATTAGCTCTAGAAGAAACCTCAGGGAAGTATAATTTATTTCATCCTTTTGGATAACCTCAAAATGTAGTTCTTTAACTGATATCAGATTACCATGTACAGCACTGGAAAGCTTCCAGGGTCCTTGTGATGCTACAATTGAAGCAGTATTTGTTAAGTAAATACTGTATGTATTTCCAGCAGAAATGTGCTAGAAGTGTTGGGAAAGGAAAATAAACTTAAATACCTGTCACTTCTGTCACTCACATTGATTTCTTGTGTTCTGCAGAACAAGGGAAAGTCAAAAATTGCGATTTAGAAATTGAGTATTTCCAACAGAGTGGGGGAATTGTTAGGGCAGTAAGTGATGATTTGGAGGTCCTATATTAGATAGTTTTATTTGTAGGGTCATGTTGTTTGATGTTCCTGAAACTGAGGAAAATAGTGTCAATAAGATTTTTCTGATTGTAAACATAGTACATATACTGAAAAAAAAGTTAAACTAGACAGGTTGGTAGAAAGAAAGATATCATAAAAAATATTACTGCCCACCCAGAAATAACTTAGGTTTTTATTTTTGCAAAACTCTAGACTTTTGTAATGCACATTTCTTACAAAAAAGAATGGGACCAAAACTGCTTTAAAACTGAGTTTCTCAGTGATGTGCCTTGGAATTTTCCCTTGAATAAATATAATGTTACATTTAAAAAATAGTTTGTCATAGGCTGGGCTCAGTGGCTCAGTCTGTAATCCCATCAC
The DNA here is from genome assembly GCF_000164805.1 of Carlito syrichta. NCBI lineage: Eukaryota > Metazoa > Chordata > Mammalia > Primates > Tarsiidae > Carlito > Carlito syrichta. The sequence goes on from NW_007259807.1 coordinate 700,838, forward strand.
TTTGGGAGGCCTAGGCAAGTGGATTGCCTGAGCCTGAGGATTTGAGACCAGCCCGAGTAACTTGACGAGACCTCATCTCTCAAAAATTAGTTGGGTGTGGTAGCGTGGTATAGTTCTGGCTACTTGGAAGGCTGAGGTGGAAGGATCGCTGGAGCCCAGTAGGTTAATGCTAGAGTGGCCGTGAGTGTGCCACTGCACTCCAGCCTGGGTGATGGAGTGAGACTCCAACTCAAAAAAAAAAAAGAGTTACTCATTTTATTGTATGGGTGTATAATAATAAATTATTTATTTAATCCTGTTTTTTTTTCCCAATTTGGGTTATTTCAAGTTTTTTGGGACCTTATATACAATACTACCTCACACACACACACACACAGACACACACACACACGTACACATATATATGTTTACAGTTACATAATATGTCTTTTTTTTTTTACTATTTATTTATTTCCTTAAGGATAATTCCTGGAATTGGAATTGTTATATCAAAGGATAGACATATTTATATCTTGACACAATATTGCCAAATTACCCTCCAGAAATGTGTAGTCTGTTTATACTCTGACCCATAAAATAGGAATGCTTGTATTGAGACAAATGTCGTCAATACTATATATGATGAGACTTTTAAAAAGTTCATAGAAAAATGAAATTAAAAGATAAAAATAAAAACTTTATATTTCTCAACATATACTCCATCAAGTTCAAGACAATTTTGCAAGTGATGATACCAGCCCATCCCTAAAGAACTGAGGGTCCTGAGTCTTTTTTTAACATTATTAACTAAAGAAAAATGGGTGCCCTCTTTTTTTTTTGGAGTTGGAGGCCCACTCTGTCACCCAGACTGGAGTGCAGTGGCATGCTCATGGCCACTGAAGCCTTGACCTGCTGGGGTCAGGTGATCCTTCCACCTCAGCCTTCCAAGTAGCTGGAACTACAAGCACATGACACCACGCCCAACTAATTTTTTGATTTATTGTAGAGATGAGTTCTTGCCAAGTTGCCTAGGCTGTTCTTGAACCTGTGGGCTCAGGCAATCCTCTCTCACTTTGGCCTGCCAAAGTGCTGGGATTATAGGTGTGAACCACTGTGCCTGGCCATGGGTGCCCTTTAAAGATTTTTTTTGGTAAGAATTAGGAAACAAAAAACAGTCAGAAGGAGCCAGATCAAAACCATGAGGTGGATACTTAATGATTTTCCACCAAAACTCTTGAAAACATGCCCTTGTTTGATGAGAGAAATGAGCAGAAGCATTGCTGTGGTGGAGAATGACTTTCTGGTGAAGCTTTCCTAGGCATTTTTTCACTAAAACTTTGGCAAAATTTCTCAAAACATTCTCATACTATGCAGATGTTATCACACTTTGGACTTTCAGGAAGTCAACGAGCAAATGCCTTGAGCATCCCCAAAAACTGTTGCCATGACCTTTGCTCTTTACTGACCTGTTTTGCTTTGACTGGGCCACTTCTGCTTCTTGGTAGCCATTACTTTGGTTGTGCTTTGTCTTCAGGATTTTATTGGTAAAGCCACGTTCCATCTTCTGTTACAGTTCTTCAGTGAAATGCTTCAGGATCTTGATCTCACTTGTTCTATTGTCTTCAGCTGATCCGGGTGCAATGGTTTTGGCACCCATTAAGAGGAGAATTTGGTCACCTTAAATTTTTTAGTCAGTTTTGTGTAAGCTAAATCAATTGAGATATCTATAGTGTTGGCTATTAATCATCGGTCCTCTTTAATTAGGCACTAACAAGATTAATTTTTTTCTTGCAAATTGATGTGGATGGTCTGTTGCTATGGGCTTCATCTTCTCATTCCTTCTTAAAACAAGTTATCCATTTGTAGACTGCAGATTTTCTTGGGATCATTGCCCTCATAAACTTTTTGAATCATCAGTGAAGTCACCATTCTTCTACCCAAGCTTCTCCATACATTTGATGTTTGTTCCTGCTTCAATTTTAGCAAAATTTATGTTTCTCTGACAGGGATTCTTTTCAAACTGATGTCTTGTATTTCTTGGTGCCTCAGTCTATAGTCTGTTCAGATATGTTGTAACAAATTAGTATGAGTTTATTTTGGTGTAAAACAATTTTAAAATCCATGTTTTTTTTCATAATATGCATTTTCCATAAACTTTTTGAAGGCCCCCCCTTACTAACAGTTTTTAAATACCTGGGACTCTTTTATGCCAACAATTTCTCTTTTTTAAAAAATTAACTTTCTGTTGTTTTTTTTTTTGAGTGAGAGTCTCACTCTGTCACTCAGACTGGAGTGCAGGGCTCTGGACCTGCTGGGCTCTGGCGATCCTTCCACCTCAATCTTCCAAGTAGCTGGAACGACAGGTGCGTGCTACCATGCCTGGCTAATTTTTTTGATTTATTGTAGAGATGAGGTCTCGCCAAGTTGCCCAGGCAGGTCTCGAACCTGTGGGCTCAGGCAATCCACTCACCTCAGCCTCCCCAAGGCACAGGATTACAGGCTGAGCCATCGAGCCCAGCTTTCTGTTGGTTTTAAGTAAGGTTGAATACATTTTTACATGTTTAATGGAAATTTTTACTTTTTCTTTTGTGACTTACTTGCTCATGGTTCTTCCCCACATTTCAATTTAGATATTTTTCTTTTTCTTATACATTTAAAGTTATTCTTTATATGTTACTTTTTATTTGTAATATATGTCACAACTTTTTTTCCAGTTCATTTTGTATCTTTACTTCTGTGTTTTTCTTTTCTTTCTTTTTTATTTTTCTCATACAGAACTCTTAATTAAGTAGTTTTCCTAGGGAGTTCCCTATTTGTTATTTTTATTTGATTCAGTTTACAGAAAGCAAATCTAATATAAGACTTAATGAATTATGGGAGTGCTTGTTTTCTTAGGTTGAATAATAAATGTATTCAGTGTTTAGAATTAGAAGCAGATGATATTCTGTAAGTTTTTAACCATTATTTAAAGTTTTAAATGTGTACTATAAGACATATATACTTTCCTAATTTTATTTTAATTTGTCTCTCTCTATCTATTTCTCTATATCTTTACATTTTAGGCACTTATGAAGGGTAACATGTATGGAAATACATAAGCAGACATTTAGCAACTTAGCAACTGTATGTATTTGTATATATTCACACACATACATATATTCGAGCTCAGCATTGTCAGAGAGCATTTATTAAGCTCACGAAATATATGTAGGAAAATATCACTGTCCTAATGTGCTTAATAGAACTGGAAGTTTGTTGCAAACATTTACTGCTAACAGAAATTGCATTTGCACTTTTAAAGCTGTGTCACGAATCTGACCTTTTAACTTTGTAACGAAAGGCAGCAGGAAGGACAATAATTCAGCTATGGGACAATGTAAGGGGTTTTGGTGAATGCTTGCCAGATACCATTTTACATACTCCTTCTTGCAAAGCAAATAGTGATCTTGTTGCATAGTCCAGCTCCATGTGTTCAGTCAAATTTCCTCTGAAGAAATCATGAAGGGAGCTGCCACCCACAAGTCAAGTTTGTTAAATGTTACCTCTGGCTTTTAATGAAAACATAAAACCCATGGGCCCAATTCTCCCTACTTGGCTCTGTATGTGTACAGGTTGAGTTGAATAGAAATAATTAAGGACAGACTGAGAACATTTGAAAAAATTAAACTGGGGATTAATTCAGATGCACTAAGAGTTGTTTAAGTACTTTTTGACCTTGTCTTATAAACACTGCCTGTTTTAGTAACCTTGGTTGCTTTGCAAAGTTGACTAGTTGACACAGCATCTCCCTGTGATGTAGGTTGCTAAGCATTCAATCAAACAGGAGACTAAGAGATAGGAATAATAGTATGTTTAATATTTGGACCATTACTTTAGGACTTGTTATATGGACTCTTTGAAAGAAAAAGCATTTTCACACTCACGTTTCGGATCCAGTTGGGGGCCATATTCATATTGCCACATGGAGTTTCAGAGACTCCATGCTCATTTTCATTGCTGGTGCAAGGGTATAATATATTTTAGTAATTTGGCATTTGTTTATTATTATTGTCACTGAATCTGCACATTTGAAGTTTATTTTTAGTTAATGAATGCTGTTATACATGAATGGGCCTCTCAGATGCCAATAGGATACATTAAGACCCCAGTGTCAATTAAGAGTTGAGTAATGGCTTCTGTACTTTATTTATCTTTCTTTTTGGCAAGTTTTATAGTTTTGGGGCAAATTCTTTCAACATTATAATATGTAATCCTTTTGAGGGTATGAACAAGATACCAGCAATTGGTAAAATGCAAAACATAAATAAATATACTAAATAATTTTTTATGTAGCTTTACTAGAGACTAGAATAACAATCTTTTTGCTTTACCATACATTGATGTTTTAAAGTTTTAAAAACAAAGTATGATGTATCAGACAACAGAATCTGAATTAAGGGATTTGAAGAAGTGATGATTCTGTACCAATAACTCCTTTAAGCGGGTGTGACATTGGAAGACATTCGGTTTTTAATAGTACCTAGGGGAATTGTGCATAGTGAGGATATGTTTAAATTGGACCATATAGTTTTTGTTAGTATTTAATGAAATTAACACGTAATGTTTCTGGCATGTTGACTAGCTAGCGTGTTGCGCATAACGAGAGTTCAAGAAACATTACTGTGAATAGCCCAGGCTTCCTTCATACTGGCACGCCCAGGATTATCCCTATTTACAGATGAAGATATTGAGGTTTAGACATTAAGGAATTTTCTCAATTCATATGGTTAGTAAGTGATAGAACTGGCCTTCAAACCTAGTCTTACTGACCACTATTCAATATTCAGCAGTGTTCCCCAAACTTTGGCCTGTTTAACTCTGGTAATACATATGAAAGTATTTTAGATGGAACACAAACACATCTTTTGAAATGTGTATGTCCCACCCCATCTTCTGACAACTACTAATCTACTTTCTGTTTCTATAGATTTACTTATTCTGAATATTTTTTGTAAATGAAATCACACAGTATGGTTTTTTTGTACCTGGTTTCTTTCATGTTGTCAAGGTTCATCCATTTTTCATTATTTCATTCTTCTTAATGACCAAATAATATTCCATTGTGTGACTGTACCACATTTTGTTTTTTCATTCAGCAGTTAATGGATAATTGGGTTGTTTACATTTTATGGCTATTATAAATTGTACTGTTGTGAAAATTCATGTACAAATATCTGTTTGAGGTCTTATTTTCAAATATTTTGTTACAAACCTAGGAGTGAGGTTGCTGGCTCACATAATAACTCTATGTCTAACTTTTTAAGGAAACTCTAAACTGTTTTCCACAGTATAAGATGCTATATCATCTGACATTCCTATTAGCAATGTATGAAGGTGCCAATTTCTCCATGTCCTCACCAACACTGGTTGTTTTTCATTTTATTGATTATAGCTATCTTGTCATGAAGGGACATATGTATTTATTTTAAGTCTATTTGAAAATATAATTTTCACATTAAACACATGTTTTTCATTTATGACAGTGACAAGATTTCTTAAATACACTTTTTCTTAAGGAGAAAAAAGTTAATCACTTAAAAAAAATCAGTAGATAGGTTGGATGTGGTGGCTGCTCATGCCTGTAATCTCAGAGCTTTGGGAAACTGAGGTGAGAGGACTGCTTGAACCCAGGAGTTTGAGACAAACCTTGGAAACATAGCAAGACCTTGTTGCTACAAAAATAAAAAGATTAAAAAAATTAGCTGAGCGTGGTGGCATGTATTTGTAATCCCAGTTACTCAGGAGGCTGATCAGAGGATTGCCTGAGCCCAAAAGGTCAAGGGTACAGTGAATTGTAATTGTGTCACTGCACTCCAACCTGGGTGACAGAGTGAGACTTCAATGGAAGAAAAAAAAAAGAAAAAGAAAATCAGTAGTTAAATAATGTATGAATAATATATGGCTACTGCAAAATTTGTGAAGGTGTAGCTTTGGGCAAGTTATTTAATTTCTTTGAGTTTCAATTTCTTCATTTGTAACAAAGGCGGATATTGGACTTTTACAAGGATTGAATGGGCTAGTACTCATAAAGTACTTAGAGCAGTGCCTGTAGGAGGGTGTGATAAATAAGTGGAGAAGGTGGTGTTGAATGAGTCAAGTTTGAGAAATTCCTGCATAACTCATAGTACGGCTCTTTATTAGTTGGGATTGGCTTTTTCTATAGGAGAGATTCAGTCGATGTTTAAGTAATAAAATAAATGACTGAGAGAATGTAATTGTGGTGTTGTGTTTTCCTGTGCACCCTGGGCTTGCATGATAAAAGGCGATGCCCAAATTGAGAATGTTTTCAGGGTGGAGATGGCCCTGATAACACAGGCACAGGTGAGTCACTACTGATATTCTGCCACAGAAAAATCCAACCTATTCACCAGCACCAGTCACCACTAAAGATACTGGTGTCTATAGGAAGGTGTGAAAAACACTTGTCTCTTTTTTTCCCGAATTCTTGGCTTCTTATTTGTTTGCTTCTTTTCCTTAAAAAAATAATTTTAAAATTCACGAGTGGGGCTAGATTTCAATTCTCTTTCCTTTTGGCCATAGCCGTAAATGATGATATTTCATGGAGTCTTTGTAATGGGATCTGGCCTGGACATTGTTCTCATGAAAGATCATGGTTGCAGTCAACAGTAGCCACTTGACATTTTGGGAAGTGAAACATTACCAACAACTCCCTTCTGCTATCAAATTCATTCTCTCACTTGGGTGTTAGAGTTTAAACACTCATACGTTAAATGGCTCAATAAAAGTGATTGTTTTACATTAGATCAAACATAAAGAACTTACTTGAGTAAAGCAAGAGAGAAAATGAAGAAAAATATTTCACTAAAGTGAAAAAAACACTTTAATTTTCATTTACAGAATTATGAGCGGTATAATGTTCTCTGCTCAGCAGTGCCACTGTTTTATGCATTCTTACAGTTAATAACTTATTCTAGGTATTAAATCTGTCACATTCCTTTTACTTGGGACTGCAGTGAAGAATTTACAGCAGGAGACCCAGAACTGACCCAGCAATTTGAAAACATAACACAGATATGAATCCAATTATTCTCCATCTAAACACTGACACTTATGCCCTGCATCGATATGTGACATCTGAACTAGACATATTTAATATCTGACTCATCAAAGCCAATTCAGAAACAAAAGCAAAAGGATTATTTCACACCCACTTTCAGAATAGAGTTCATGAACGAAAGAAAAAGAGAGCGTGTCAGCCTGCTCTATGTAATTTAGATACTGACATAAAACATATTTTTAAAAGTTGGTCAAAGAACAGAATATGTGCTCCCCCCTGGTGTGCTGGACTTTTTCCCTTTTGCAATTGCATGTGCACTAGAAAAGAAAGAGTTGCTTGTACAAGTTCATAAAACAAAACAAATCACTTCTGCAGCAGGAAGATATCAGTGGCTTGCTGCTCAGGTCTAAGGGTTCCTGCCAAATGCTCCGATCATTTCTGTTTTTATTCTTTGAAAAATCAGCAACTGGAGCCGCTTAAAATGTTTTCCATATAAAAATGTAACTGGATCAAACAGTGGCGTGCTAAGAGAAGGCAGGAGCAGGGGAGATTCCTTTGACCAAAAAAAAATTGGACTGAAAATTTAGGGACTGTGGTAAAAATAAAACTTACTTTAAAAAATCCAGTTTATTTTATTTTTCTGCAATAGAGAGGATGGGAGATATATTCTAGAACCAGCTGAGAAGTGATAAATAAAAACATTGTGAACTAATATTTCAGCCAGTGAGGAAAGGAGTCTTTTCTTGTCCTCAGTGTTGAAGAAAGCAAAAGGAGCCAGTAGATTAGAAGTTGAGAGTAAGATTAAGATTTACTCGATCTCTTCTGATGAGCGGGTGAATGTGCATGCTCAGAAACACTTACTTTCTTTTGTAAAGATTAAAGTAAAAGACTCATGAGGCCTGCTCCCTCTTTTCTTTTTTAAAAGCACTCAAATACATCAATTTTATTGTTTCTGTTTATCAACATTTCTTTGCTACTGAAAAGTGAAAAAAATAGCACATTAAAATTTCTTTGTATTGCAATTCAAATTTTTGAAAACCAGAAAAATCTAATTAATTTTTATTTATGCTCTAGTAAAACTACCCAATGTTTTCTTTACATCCTTTCCCCACAAGTTACTTTGTTTCAAATCCTTAATGTTGGGTTTCAGCTCACTGACTTCAGGTGTCTAAAATACATGGAATACTTGAGACCTATTGGTGTACCTTTGGATCAAATAAAAAAGTAGAACTAAAGTATATTGAAGTTATTAAAATATGTTCACACTACACAGGTCCCTTACAAATTACTGGTATCAAGGAAGAAGAAAAAGGCATAAAAGATTCATCATAGGTCAACAAAATTATTGGTATACAGTCTATCCTTGCCTACAGTAGTTTTCTCAACTTGCTACATAAAATTACCAGCAAGAAGGAAAAGTACAAGAATAAGGTTTATCACTAAATTGACACTAATTGGTGTCATAATTTCCTATGCTAGCATTCTCAGAATCTGTGATTCAGAGACTGTAGCCACATTTGAATGGCTCACTTCTTGATTAATTCTAAACTCCCTTAAGCCCAGTGTCTGCTCCTTCTCTTTCAAATCAAGGAAATTTGTTGAGTAACAAATATCTGTTTCATCATCCTTTCTCTCTGCACAGACAACAGTGTTCTTACTTCTTTCTTCCTGTAAGACAAGGCACCTCTGATATCTTGGAAGATTGTTTCTCTTTTATCATTTTGTAAGAGTGAACTTTCTAGTAGAGGGGAAGGGAATTTAGTACCAGGGTTGAGAGTCAAGTTACTAAGATTTTTTTTTATTAACATTTCAGAGCAGAAGTTATGAGAGGCCTCTGAATCATCTTGGAAATATTCTTGAATGGGCATTTGTAAAGACTCTGAGATCAAGTTTGGGTTAAACTTTTGTGATGGGTCACTCCATTGAAGGTCTAGTCACAGCCCTAAGCTCCTCCTGAATCTTTGGGTCTAAGTGGAATGTGTTGCTGGACTCTCAAATCACTACAAGGTAACCAGAGAAGAACTCTATAGTCCTAAAATAGTCTGAAAACCTTAACTCCAACAAATGGTGGTGAAAGAGCTGACATCTACTCTTATATTTGATCAAAACTAGGTTCTATGTGGAGAAAATAAACTAAAAACTCAAAGGTATTTTTTACTTCAAATGGATTATATGATAATAAAGGGACAGATTATCCACCAGTCTGTAAGAAAAATAAATTGTAGCCATCTTTTTACATGTATAAATTAGACTTTGGCTTTTTATTGCTAAGATTTATATTCTGAGAGACTGATTCCTATCTTATCATGGTCACAAAAGGAAACGGTGTACCATAATATAAAGCAATGCAGAATCTCTGAACAAGTAAAAACAAAAACAAGAGTTTTTATGTCAAAACGCAAGATGATGGCAAGAGCAATTCTCCTCCACTAAACACATAAACTCTAAATTTGTATGTGTACATATTTTAATCCATAGAAAGATATGGCCTGGAAAAACACACACCAAAATCTTACCAGTGATTATACTTTACAGAAGCAGTGGAATTGGAGGATAGGGGAGGGGGCTTTCAAATATTACTTTACATATCTTCTTTCAGACATAGTATAGAACAGTGGTCCCCAACCTTTTTGGTGTCAGGAACTGGTTTCGTGGAACACAGTTTTTACATGAATGGGGGGTGGGGGGATGATGGTTATGAGATGATTCAAGTATATTACATTAACTGTGCACTTTATTTCTATCATTATAACACTGTAATATATAATGAGATATAGAGCATCACCACCTCAGCCTTACCTCAAGTCATCAGGCATTAGATTCTCATAAGGAGTGTGCAACCTAGATCCCTCACATGCTCAGTTCACAATAGGGGTCACACTCCTGTGATAATCTAATGCTGCTGCTGATCTGACAGGGGACGGAGCTCAGGTGGTAATGTAAACAATGGGGAGTGGCGGTAAATATGATGAAGCATGGTCCGGGGGTTGGGAAACCCTGGTATAGACGATAGTGTAACAAACACTTGTGTAGATACCACTCAGATTTAACAACTTGTAGTATTTTGTGGTCTTTAGATTCCTCCCCACCACCACATTTTAAAGTAAAGTAAATCAAACATTACAGATACCATGGTGCAATGACCTGTTTGTTTTGTTTTTGAGTCAGAGTCTCTGTCACCCAGGTTGGAGTGCAGTGGCAAGATCACAGCTCACCTCAGCTTTGAACTCCTGGACTCAAGCAATCCTCCCACCTCAGCCTCCCACCAAGTAGCTAGGACTACAAGCATATCCACCATGCTCAGCTAATTTTTAAAACATTTTTTGTAAAGGTCTTGCTATGTTGTCCAGACTGGTCTTGAACTTCTGGGCTCAAGTAATCCCCTTGCATCAGCCTCTCAAACGTGCTGAGATTTTTAGGTGTGAGCCACCACTCCTGGCATGATCTGTATTTTCTGAAAATGACCTTGAAACTCACTCTCAGCTGCTCAGGCAATAGTCCAGCTGAAACTACAGGCATCTCTTTCTCCCTATTGAGAACTACACCCAAGCTCCACCTCCCTTGGCACTGGTGATCTCTGATCCTGGCAGGGTGATGGCAAATTTCTACAAGGTTCAAGATTCTTGAGGGAAGGGCAGTTGATTTTCCCAGGCAACTCTCTAAACAGCTGATATCCAAAATACTGATCTTCTGGCACTAGCCAGCTTGTGCATGTACACCCTCACTGCTAAAGGCAGTTTTCTTTAACTTATCCTATAAAAATGTAGAAAAACAGAAGGGTGATGTTCCTCCACTGGGCTTATTGGCATGAGCCACTACATCCAGCCAGATTGATATTCTACTATAAGTCTTCTCTTTCTTCAGATTTTATGTCTTTGATTTTCTGTAATTTATTTATGAGTGTAGAGGTGTGTTTTGTTTTTGTATTTTTCTTGGGACTTGCCATATTCCTTAAATCTGAGACTATGTCTTTCTTAAATCTGGAAAATTCTCAACTCTTATCTACCCATATTTTGCCTTCTCATTTTACATATTATTTCCTGTAGGAAATTCTCTTAAAGTTTCTCTTCTACCTTCTATATCTCTTAGCTTCCCTTCCATACTTGTCATTCATTTATCTCTTTGGAATGCATTAGGGTGGTTTTCTTCAAACTCCAACTGTTAATTTACTAAATCTCTCTTCTGTTCTCTTTCTGTGGTTTACTGAGTTTTAATTACAGAGGCCATTTTTGTTTAATTTCTAGAGTGTGTGTGTGTTTTTTTTTTTCCAAATCTGCTATCTAATTGAACTGTCCTGTTCTTGTCTTATAATTTGTATTCCTTTATCTCTTTAAAAGTATATAGCACACTTTTAAAGCTCTTTAGGAGTAAACTATTCTTTATAGTTTAAGATGTGTTGAACTTTTGTTATTCTATCTGCTGAATTTCTGTCTTGGGGTTTGCTTTCTTGTGTGATTTAGAATCCTTTACCAGGAGATTAGCTTTACTTTGCAATTGTCTCTGTTACAGCCTTATGGATTTCACTGATTCAAAATTGGGTTTTATGTTAATTACTTGATATATAAATGCATACTACATGGGTTAAATAAACGAGAACCTCACACATATGCATAGCGCAGCTATCGGGATTCTAATTTCTCAAGAGTGTATCTTTTTTCTTAGTTCTTAGTGTATAGTAAGTTTTTTTACTGTTTCTCTAGACAGTGATTAGAAACTTTCTGGTTCTTGTTTCAGGAACAGAGAAATCCATCTTCATTCCTGAATTTAAGCTGATATCTCAGTGCCAGCTTCCATTTGCATGACTCTAAACCATTAATTCTGTGCCAGGGATAGGCTTTAAAACTCTAGGCCTTAGCCAATAAGAGCTCTGATTCGTTCAGATGCATCTAAAAATGACTCACTTTCTGCAACTGCTCAATTTCTGACCTTGAATTATCTCTCTTTATATCTGTTATATCTGTTACCTGGAGAATTTTGTTTGTTGTAAAACCTGCTAATAAAAAATCTTTCTATATTTTGTTCAGCTCAGTTGGCCAAATTGGTTAAAATTCACAATGTAGATAATTAAAAACCACAGGAAGCCAGTTAGAGTTAGCTATTAATTACTACCTGACTTTCTGTATGGAGTGTGAAGGTTAGAAACAGAGATTCTAAGAGTGGGTGGGTTCAAAAGGGGGTCAGAAAAACTTCAGTTTATAGTTAGTTAATTCTTTTACTTTACCTACCTCAAGTCTTTTATCTGGAAAACCAGACAATAATTTTTTTCTTTCTTTTTTTAAATTAATTACATTGAACTCTTTACCCCTGAAGGAATTTTTTTCTCCCATATGTTTCCTGCTAAGTATGTCTGTTAATTTTAATCAGCAATTATGATCAATAAGCTGATATGCAGTATTAGTCAGGATCTGGCTAACATTCAGTTTGGTGAAGAACAAAGGAAGAAAACAGTGCTAACACTCTATGATCTTTAGAAAATACATAAAACATTAAGACAGTAGGGCAGAAACTTTTGCTTATTTCCATGAGACTACACAAACTTCTTGTCTGAAAGTCTAATGATTTTCATTGCCTTTTAAAGGTGTGTGTGTGTTTTTGTGTGTGTGTGTGTGTGTGTGTGAGAGAGAGAGAGAGAGAGAGAGAGAGAGAAAGAGAGAGAAAGCAGGATTGCATTTTATAGTGCTTGTATTTCCCAGTGGCATCTGCTTTATATCTTATGCTTAACATATTTGCAGATTTGAATTTTAAATAAACAAGTTTCCCATCAAAGTTGGGATTTTTTTCCCTCTGTGACTATAATTGTTATATACAGGAATAGTCAGAATGGTTCTTCATCAGTGGAATTCCAACTCTATGTTATTCCATGTGAAACAAGAAAGCCACTTTTTGGACAGTAGGAGGAGGATCCAGTATAATATAATATAATATAATATAATATATAATATAATATAATATCCAGTATAATATAATATAACATAACATCTCATTATATTATATTATATATAATACAGAATATATACACCTTCAGTATTTGTTCTTTTTTGACTGCCAAGCATCCATTTCCCTTTTCCTAATAATGCTACATTTTTGAGGGGTAAACTCCTCTCTGCATTCTTACCATTGTTGTTTTGGTGGGGTATAATTGGCATAAACCAGTCAGTCAATTCTATCACCTGTGCCACAATAACTAGTTAAAAATGAGGTTTGTAACCTGGTCAAAGGTGGTGAGATGGAAGAAAATGTTTGCAGACTCTTATACTGGAACCTTTCCACATTGGAAAGACTAGCAATTCACTGAGACAGGAATAGACATATCTAGATGTGAGTTTGCCTTTCCTTCAGCACCACTATCTGGGGGCTCACCTTTTTTAGTTAACTGGCACTGAATCACACATACTATTGTATCAGATCAGGGGACACACTTTTTAAAAAAAGGAGGTGCGGGCAGTAGGTCCATCATCATGGGATCCACTGGACCAATCACATTTTACAACATAAGCTGCTGGCCTGTTAGAGCATTAGAATGGTCTAGTAAAGGGTGAACTGAAGGGCCAGCTTGGAAGCAGTACTTTATACGGATTGAGTGCCATCCCTCCAGATGCAGCAATATATTTTGAATTGAAGATCTTTTAATGATACCCCTCCTCAACAGGAAGATTACATGAATCAGAGAACCAAGGGTGGAAACAGGAGTGATTCTACTTATATCACTCTCAGCAATATGAAATATATAATTCATTGGTTTTATTAGATTCACCAAGTTGCACAACCATCACCACTATCTAATTACAGGACATTTTCATCACCCCAAAAAGATTCTCCATAGTCCCTGACAGTTACTCCCCAAACTCCCTGCTCGCATCCCCTGGCAATCACTAATATGCTTTCTGTCTCTATAGATTTACCTATTCGGGATATTTCATTTCAATTGAATCATACAATACATGATCTGGCTTCTTTCACTTGCCATAATGTCTCCAAAGTTCATTCACGTTGAAGCAGGTGTCAGTACTTCATTCCTTTTCATGCCTGAATAATATGCAGCTATCATATTTCATTTATCGATCTATCAATTGATGAACCACTTTTTGGTTATTATAAATAATACTGCTATGAACATTAATGTATGAATTTTTGTGAGGACATATGTTTTTCAATTTTTTTGGTATATACCTAAGAACAGAATTGCTGGGTCATGCGATAATTCTATGTATAACATATTGAGGAAATGCCAAACTGTTTTCCAAACAGACATATATTACAAAATATTTTATTTTTGTAATTGACTTGGACCTTAATTACACTGTGTCCTGTTCTTGGAATCTCGTTTTATGATCTTGTGTAGAAATTATTTTCACAAATGTTCTATATCTACTTGAGAAAAATGTGTATCTTCTAGTTGTTGCATAAGTTCTCTATATATTCACTAGTTCATAATCATAATCATTACTGATATTTGTTCTGCTTGATATTGGTAATTAAAAGAGGTTATAGATTTGCCAGCTTCTCCCTAAGTTGCATCCATTTTGCTTTATATATTTGAGGTTGCTTGCATTAAATGTATGTAATTTTAGAATGTAACATATTTTTGGTGAATTGAAGCTTTTATCATGATGCTGTGCCCTATCATAGCTACCAGCTTCCAGCTATTCCAGCTTCCTTTCTGTTAGTTGCTGCCTGGGATATAATTTTCCATTCTCTTACTTTCAATCTTTCCTTGTTCTTAGGCTTAATGGTTTCTTCTTAGCAGAATATAAATAAACTTAAAAATGTTATCTCATAAGTTCTTATTTTTAAACTAATGAATTTAATCTACTTATACCTTTTGCTGAATTCTTGTTTTATTTTATACTCCAGTTCTATTCTGTTCTTTTGATCACTATCCTTGAAATAGTATCATGCATATTTTGCTTAACAGAGTTTGAAATTAAATATCTTAACTTCTCTCCTGAAATATATCAAGATCTTAGGTATTTAACTTTGATCACTCCTTTTCTGACCTATATGCTATTATTTTTCAGTACTGTAGTTTTTCTTGTATTATTATTTTATATAATATTTGGGTTTATAAACATGTTTACTTTTGATTTTTTGAAAAATTAAACATTTATTTTTTATTTTTAAAATTTATTGTAGAGATGAGTTCTCACCAAGTTGCCCAGGTTGGTCTCGAACTTGGGCAATCCTCTCACCTCGGCCTCAGAGTGCTAGGATTATAGGCGTGAGCCACTGACATATTTACTTTTTTAAAAAAATGTTTCCATATTGCATCTCAAACTATTATTCTTGGGTCATTTTCTATCTTGAAGTATATTCTTTAGAAGTTCTTTCAACTGGCTCTTTGGTGGAAAATTATTTCTTCTTGCTTATAAAAATAATCTTTATTTCATCCTTATTCTCTTGAAGAAGAGTTCTTCTGGGTATACATTTTAAAAAATTCCGTTATTTTTGTTGAGATATCTGTTGTAATTCTCATTGTTACGCCTTTGAATATAACCTGTTGGATCTCAACATAGTTCCTATTCTGCATTCTCTTTCTCCTTTGGAGATTCTGACTAGATGCATTATTGACATTCTCATTTTATCTTCTGCTTCATCTAATATTTCTCTTATATTTTCCATCTTGTCTCTTTGTGCTATATGCTTGGTTTTTTTAGGATATATGTTATTGTTTATTATTTCTCTCTTAAAATGTCTGATCTACTGTTTAATTGTGAATTGAGTTTCTTAAATTTCAACAATTCCTTTTTTTTTTAATTTCTAAAGGCTACATTTATTTCTTCTTTGATTCTATTAGGATTATCCCTAATAGTCATTTATGTGATGCATCCTTAATTTTTCAAAATATTACCTACTTGGTAGATATTTATTCTGTATCTGACCATTTCAATAACTGCAGTACTTAAGAAAGGGATCTAAAATTGTTGATTTTCAGTCTCTCAAACAGAGTAGATTGGTTTCTTTTGTGTTTGAGCTTTTAGGCTGTGAGTTTGTTACTTGATTTTATTCAGTGGGAGTCCCTTGTTCTTAAGTTAGTAACTGGGGAAGATTTCTTCCAGAGATGTACTTTGCCTCTGCCAATAGTTAGGGGTAGCCATCAACCCTTGGAGCTTGCCAACTACCCTTGATGCTTGCAGTTTGGTGGGGAAGCCTTAGGATCCCTTTCCTACGTAACTATTAGACCAGACTCATTTTTCCAAGGTGAATTTTCCAGAAGGCACTGCTACCACTGACAGTTGCTTATAAGTACACTCATCTCTCCTCACTGCCTATTGTTGGGCCTAGCTTATTCCACCTTTCTGCTTGGAAGAGGAGGTATCTTTGCACAGAAATGGTGTCTCAAACCAGGGATTAGTTGTTCTGTAGTTGAAGGGTCTTCCAACATACCTAGGAAGTTTTAGTGTCAGGAAAAAAACCTCGACATCCTGTTAACAAACTTCATTTTTGTCTAATTGCCAAAGTAAACTTCTGTTGCTAATACCTAACAAGTATGAAACCGATACAATTAAAAAAATTTTTTTTTTAAATTTTTTATTTTTTAAGTTGGAGTCTCGCTCTGTCACCCAGACTGGAGTGCAGTGGCTGCTCCCGGCCACCGCAGCATCGACCTGCTGGGCTCCAGTGATCCTTCCGCCTCAGCCTTCCAGTAGCTGGAACTACAGGCGTGCACTACCATGCCCGGCTAATTTTTTGATTTATTGTGGAGATGAGGTCTCGCCAAGTTGCCCAGGCGGGTCTCGAACCCACAGGCTCAGCAATCCACTCACCTCAGCCTCCCAAAGCACAGGATTACAGGCTGAGCCACCGAGCCCGGCTTACAATTGTTTTTTAAATCTATCTATCATTTTAACAATTATTTATTATTATTATTTTTTAGAGATGAGGTCTCACCAAGGTGCCCAGGCTGGTCTCACACCCGTGAGCTCAGGCAATTCTCTCACCTCGGACTACCAAAGTGCTGGAATTATAGGCCTGAGCCATTGCGCCTGGCCTTATCTATCATTTATTTATTTGCTTCAAAGTCTTGCTCTGTCTCCCTGGCTGGAGTACAGTGGTGTGAACTCACTGTAACCTCAAACTCCTGGGCTCAAGCAATCCTCAAGCCTCAACTTCCTGAGTAGCTGGGACTGCAGGTGTGTGCCATGACACTCAATGAATCTTTACACTTTTTGTAGAGACATGGTCTTGCTATATTGCTCAGGCTGGTCTTGAACTCCTGACCTTAAGCAATGCTCCTGCCTCTGCCTCCCAAAGTACTGGCATTATAAGAGTAAGCCACGATGTCCAGACATAATCTACTATTTTTTAATGCTGAGATCAAAATGGTTTCACATTCACACAGATACATAAATGTTGGAATTTTGTAAAAACAAATCCCTGTATTCACTGAGGAATTCCCTCTCTGCGTATTCTCTCCTGATGCTGAACACAGACTAAGCTAAAACTTCTAAAACTGAATATCTGTAACTAGAAATTTGCTCCCAGGAAAATATCTATTTAATCTGGCTACCAGGTAGGTTTTAATAAAAATTGCATTTTTAGTCAGGGGATCACTGCCATTCTTCTTTTAACTATCTTGTCCTCCTTAAAGCATGAGTCTTTATGTAATTGCAGACCATTAATAGGAAGTTGATTCCTTGACTTTATCTTTCTGAGGACTTTCACCACTTTTTATTAGCATTATAATCAAACATATTTAATGAGGGCTGCCAACTTCAGGATTTATGAAAAGTGGTAACAGAACATGAAGAAGAAATGTGGAGATGTATTTGCATAACATTAATTTATTTAATATTTATTGAGCACCCACTTCATACTGGACTAGCCCTAGGGATTACAATGAGAAGTAGAAAAATGGTTACTTTATTATTGGAGCTTGCAGTTTATTTGTGTGTGTGTGTACGAGGGAGGGGGGAGCAGATAAAACATTGATCAAATAATCACACAACTAATTGAAAAATTTTAATCGTGTTAACTGCAATGAAGAAGAGAGACATGGTGTTATAAGTGTGTGTGACAGAGAACTTGCTCTAGTGAGGGAGCCTGAGAAAATCTTCCCTGAGGGAGTGACAGCTGAATTGGCAGGTGAAGAATGAATAGGAGATTGCCAAATGAAGCAAAATGGTAAGTGAATACCGGGCAGAGAAACTACAGATAATTAGGAACATGACACAAAAAAAGAAATGAAAGAACTTAAAACTGTCTGGAGCCAAGAGCTCCATCACGCAGCAAGAGGAGGCTGGAGAGTTAGTCAAGACCAAGTCACACAAGGGAATTTTGAATTTTTCTTAAGTGCAGTAGGAAATCATGCAGATATATAAACCTTTTAGTGCATTGTGTATTTGCATTTTACAAAGCATGGAGAATAAATTTCTTTTTTTTTTTTTTGAGTCGGAGTCTCGCTTTGTCGCCCAGGCTGGAGTGCAGTGGCATACTCACGGCCGCCGCAGCCTCGACCGGCTGGGCTCAGGCCATGCTTCTACTTCAGCCTTCCAAATAGCTGGAACAACAGGCGCGTGCCACCACCCCAGCTAATTTGTTGATTTATTGAAGAGATGAGATCTCACCAAGTTGCCCTGACTGGTCTCGAATCCCTGGGTTTAGGCAATCCTCTCGCCTTGGCCCCTCAAAGTGCCGGGATTAGAGGCTTGAGCCACCGCGCCTGACCTGAGAATAAATTTAAGGAAGCAAAAGTGGATGCAAGTAAAGTGTTAGGAGGCTATTGTAGTAATGAAAGTGCACTTGGCCTTGTTACCTTACATTAGGGTGTCCTATGACTATCAACTTTGTTTAAAAAAATTGAATGCCTCTCAAATCAGGTTTTTAGGTATCTTTAACTGATTAAATGTTTCTTTTTTTTTTTGAGTTGGAGTCTCACTCTGTCGCCCAGACCTGAGTGCAGTGGCCGCTCCCGGCCACCGCAGCCTCGACCTGCTGGGCTCCGGCGATCCTTCCGCCTCAGCCTTCCGAGTAGCCGGAATTACAGGCATGCGCTACCACACCCAGCTGATTTTTTGATTTACTGTAGAGATGAGGTCTCGTCAAGTTGCCTAGGTGGGTCTCGAACCCGCAGGCTCAGGCAATCCACTCACCTCAGCCTCCCAAAGGCGCGGGATTACAGGCTGAGCCACCGAGCCCGCGATTAAATGTTTCAAAGTGTGCAAACATATGTACCCAAGTTTAGCCAAAACTTATGTTTAAGAAAAGTTATGGTGATACTATTCGGTCTGATCCAGGTGCATGAAGTTTCCTCTATTTAATTGTTCTCTTATTATGCTGCCTTTGTTGACTGCATTCATCTCCTAACAATGAGCACCAGGCTCTTTCATTGTCCTTTGTAGACCTCCCATGCACACTTGTTTTACATTCACCTTCACATCTGTCAAGGGAAACTTCCTTCTATTCAATTCACTTGTCAATTTTTCTAAAAGATCCTGGAAGTTTTATCTACAACAAATGTAAGGATTAAACATAAGTGGATAAAATCCTATTTCTTTGAGTTGCAGGTATTTTTATTGATACATAATTGTACATATTTATGGGGTACATGTGTTATTTTGGCGCATGCATACAATGTGTAATGATCATTTCAGGGAAATTGGGATATCCATTACCTCAAACATTTATCATTATTTTGTGTTGAGGACATTTCAAATCTCCTGGCCATTTGAAGCTTATAAGTTATAGTTAACTATAATCACCCTGCTATGCTTTGAATGCTAAAACTTATTCATTCTAACTGCATCATGTATCCATAAATAGGATTGTTTTCTTGATTTTCTTTCCCATTAGTTTGGTGTTGGTGTATAGAAATGCTATTGGCAATCAGCCGGACGTGGTAGCGCGCGCCTGTAATTCCGGCTACTCGAAAGGCTGAGGCGGAAGGATCACCAGAGCCCAGCAGGTCGAGGCTGCGGTGGCCAGGAGCGGCCACTGCACTCCAGTCTGGGCGACAGAGTGAGACTCCAACTCCAAAAGGAAAAAAAAGAAAAGAAATGCTACTGGGTGTTGATGTTAAGTTTGTATTTTGCAACCTTATTGAATTGTTTATGAGTTCTAAGTATTTTTTGGTGAAGCTTTTAGTGTTTTCTGAATATAAGATCATGCCATCTGCAAACAGAGACAGTTTGACTTCCTCCTTTCCAATTTGGTGGTCCTTTATTTCTTTCTCTTGCTTAATTGCGCTGACTAGGAATTCCTGTACTATGCTGAATAGAAGTGATGAAAGTGAGTGCCCTTGTCTAGTTCTAGTTCAAATCTCAAGGCTTTTCTTCATTCACTATAATGTTAGCTGTGGGTTTGTCATACACAGGCTTTATTGTTTTGAGGTATGTTTCTTATGAGCCTGGTTTATTGAACATTTTTATCATGAAGATATGTCAAATTGTAGTGAAGGCTTTTTCTGCATCTATTGAGATGGTCATATGGTTTTTGTCCTTCATTCTGTTGATGTGATGTATTGTTTATTGATTGGTGTATACTAACCATCTTTGCATACCTGGGATAAATCCACCTCGATCATGGTGAATTATCTTTTTGATGTGCTGCTGGATTGGGTTTGCTAGTATTTTGTTGAGGATTGTTGCGTCTATGTTCGCCAGGGATATTGATCTGTAGTTTTCTTTTTTGTTTTGCCCATGTCTGGTCTTGGTTTCTGGGTAATGTTGTCCCTGTAGAGTTTGGAAGAATTCCTCTCTCTTCAATTTTCTAGTAGAGTTTGAGAAAAATTGGTATAAGTTCTTCTTTTCATGTTTGGTAGACTTCAGCAATGAAGCCATTGGGTTTTGGGCTTTTCTTTGATGAGATAGTTATTATTACTGACAATCTCATTATCTGTAATTGGTCTGTTCAAGTTTTCTGTTTCTTTTTGGTTTGATAGTAGTAGGTTGTATATGTCCAGGAATTTATCCATTTTTAAAAAGTTTTCCAATTTGTTGGCATATCGTTTTTTATAACACTCTCTAATGATTCTTTGTATTTCATCATATCTTATTTTTCACTTCTGATTTTTTTTGAGACTTTTTTTTTCTTGGTTAGTCTAGCTAATGGTTTATCAATTTTCTTTGTTTTTTTCAAAAAATTAACTTTTTTGCTTCATTGATCATTTGTAAATTTTTATTCTCAGTTTCATTTATATCTGTTCTAATCTTTATCATTTCTTTTCTTCCATCAACTTTGAGTTTGGGTTGTTGGTTGGTTTTCTAGTTCCTTGAAATTAAACACTAGGTTTTTCACTTTAAATCTTTCTACTTTTTTGATTTAGGCACTTATTGCTAGAATCTTTTCTCTATTTATTTATGTATTTATTGATTGATTTATAGTCAACTTACTGTACCTGAAAAACTTTCCTCTTAATACTGCTTTTGCTGTATCTTATAGTTCTTGGTATGGCGTGTTTCTATTTTCATTTGTTTAAAATTTTTTTTTCTCAATTTTGTCATTGACCCATTGATCATTCAGGAGCATACTGTTTAATTTTCATGTATTTTTTCAGTTTTGAAAGTTCCTCTTACTGGTTTTAGTTTTATACCATTGTGGCCAGAAAAGATACTGGATATGACTTCAATTCTTTAAAATTTTTTGAGAATTGTTTTGTGCTCCCAGATATGATCTCTTCTGGAGAATGTTCAATATACTGCTGAGAAAAATGTGCCTTTTGCAGCTGTTGAATGAAATATCTGTAAATGTCTGTTAGAGTCATTTGATCTAATGTGCAATTTAAATTGGATGTTTCTTTGTTGATTTTCTGTCTATATAATCTGTCCAATGTTGAGAGTGGGGTGTTGGAATCCCCAACTATTATTGTATTGGGATGTCTCTCTCTCTCTTTGGATCTAATAATATTTATTTTATAAACCTGGGTGCTCTGGTATTGAGTGCATATGTATTTATAATTATATCTTTGTGCTGAATTGATTCTTTTATCATTATATAATTATCTTCTTTGTCTCTTTTTATAGTTTCTGACTAAAGTCTGTTTTATCTGATATAAGTTTAGCTACTCCTGCTTGCTTTTGATTGCCATTTGTGTGGAATATCTTTTTTCATTCCTACATTTTCAGTCTATATGTGTCTTTGCAGGTAGAGTGAGTTTTTTTGTAGGCAATATATGGTTAGGCCATTTAAAAAATCAGTTCAACTTGTCTGTATCTTTTAAGTGGAGATTTAATCCATTTACATTCAAAGTTATTATTGATAGGTGAGGACTTACTCCTGTCATTTTGTTAATTGTTTTCTGGTTATTTTGTATATGCGTTGTTCTTTTCTCCTCTTGTCACTTATCATTGTAGGTTTTCTGCAGTGATAAGTTTTGATTCTTTTCTGTCTCCTTTGTGTATTGACTCTACCAGTGAGTTTTATACTTTTATATGTTTTTATGGTGGTGATTATAGTTTTTTTACTTCTAGATGCAGGACTCCTTTGAACATTTCTTGTAAGGCTGGTCTAGTGGTGATGAATTTCCTCAGTTTTTGCTTGCCTGGAATTAAAAATACTATTGCTTATAGGATTCGCCATTATTATATACTACTAAGAAAAAAGTTCTGCCCATTAAATTAGTATGCTGCTTTATAATCACTTAGAGTTTTTATTTTGCACATATTATAAGGGGTTTTATATTTATTTCTGTCCTCAGGTCTCTTTAGCACCTTTAACACTGATAGTATAATATTGAGCCACATTAAAGAGCCCTCACTTAGCCTTTGCCAGCATTTCCTATTTGACTAGAGTTGGTTTTGTGTTTTCATCATCTGAGTCACATGACACCGTTATACACAGTTTTTTCTTACTGCATACGACTTCTTTTATCTATTCTCAGGGATTTGTTAATCTCTCTTAAATACGTTACTTGCCATATGATAATGCTTTTGTACTTGCCAAAGGAATAAAATATACCACAGCTGCATGCACTTTTGACCATCCTTTCCTAGATCCTGCATTTTCAAGGAAATATAGAGTTGTAGTCATCACTTTGATGGCAATTACTTACTGCACTAATATCAAATGTGGACCTCACTGCTCTGTTTTAGTGATCCACACTATTATAACTTTTCTGCAATAGTGAACCATAGTGTAATCTTTTAAAGAAATTTTAGGGCGAATATGAGAAATCTCAACAGTGCTTGCAACTCATTTGAAGTGCTGATACTAGGAGCAGCAATAATGTTTGTTCCTCCATAGGTAATGACCACTACACCATAGCTGCCACCTGACCAACAGGGATTTTAAGATCCCACTAAACTTTTTTTTAAATTAATAAACTCTAGTTTTTAGAGAAGTTTTAGGTTCACAGTAAACTTAAGTAGAAAGTACAGAGTGTTCTCATCTACCCACTTTTCTCACATACCAACTCCTCTGCTATCAATATTCTGAACAAGTACAATACATTTGTTATAACCAATGAACTTACTTAGACACATCATCATCCAGAGTTCATAGTTTACATTAGGGTTCACTCTTGGAGTTGTACACTCTGTGGGTTTGAATGAATGTATGACATGTATCCACTATTATACTCTCATAAAAAATAATTTCACTGCCATAAAAATTCTCTGTACTCTATTCATCCCTCCCTAACTCCCAATCTCTGGAAACCATTAATTATTTTATTATCTCCATATAGTTGGGATTATACAGTATATATTTTAGACTGGTATCTTTCATTCTTTCAGTAATATGCATATAAGTTTTCTCCATGTTTTTTCATGGCTTGATAGCTCATTTGTTTCTTTCCTTCTTTCTTTTTTTCTCTTTTCGAGTCAGAGTCTCACTCTGTTGCCCAGGCTGGAGTGCAGTAGCACGCTCTCAGTCACTGCAGTCTTGACCGGCTGGTCTCAGGTGATCCTTTTACCTCAGCCTTCCAAGTAGACAGAACTACAGGTGTGTGCCACCATGCCCAGCGAATTCTTTTTATTAATTGTAGAGATGAGGTCTCGCCAAGTTGCCTAGGCTGGTCTCAAACCCCTGGGCTAAGGCAATACTCTTGCCTCTGCCTTCCAAACTTCTGGGATTACAGGCATGACCCACTGTGTTCGGCTTCTCATTTTAGTCCCAAATAATATTCAATTGTCTGGATGTATCACAGTTTATCCATTCACCTACTGAAGGCATCTTGGCTGCTTCAAAGTTTTGCCAATTATGAGTAGCGGTGCAATAAACATCCATGTGCAGGTTTTTGTATGTGGGCATAGTTTTCATCTCCTTTGAGTAAATACCGAGGAATGCATTGTCGGGTCATATGGTCAGAGTATATTTAATTTTGTAAGAAGCTGCCAGATTGTCTTCCAAAATAGCTGTACTGCTTTGTAGTCCCATCAGCAATAAAATAGAGCTCCCGTTGCTCCATATCCTCACCAGATTTTGGTGTTGAACGTTTTTTGAATTTTGGCCATTCTGGTATCTCATTGCTATTTTAATTTGCAATTTCTTTTATTTTTTATTTATTTATTTATTTTTTGCAATTTCTTAATGACCTATTAGGGAACATCTTCTTATATGTTTACTTGCCATCTTTTTATCTTCTTTGGTGAGGTGTCTATTTAGATCTTTTTCTCATTGTATTAATTGAGTTGTTCATTTTCTTATTGTTGAGTTTTAAGAATTCTTTGTATATTTTGGATAATAGTTCCTTCTCAAATATGTCTTTTGCAAATAGTTTCTCCTAGTCTGTGTTTGTCATCTCATTCTTTTGAAGATGGCACTGATTTTAAGGTATAATTTCAAATATGTAAAAATGTGAGAAAGATATTCAGTTTAGAATCAGTGAAATATAGTAATTCATCTTAATGACTCAGCAATGGCAACCAAGAGGGAGGGATGAGGCTTTGATTTATTATGGAAACTAGATACAAGGCTAAGTGTAATAGCCATTTGATCCCCCAAATCGTGTCTGAAATGATGAGTCAGATATAATAGGAAGAAATGTAAGAAGAATAAACAAAATACTGTACTTAGGCTCAAATAAAACAAAACAGAGCAACATTAAAAGCATAAGCTAGAACAGAACTGATTTACCATGTATTTGTACAAAAAGTGTCATTAAAAATTGGCGAGGTGACTGCCAAAAATAATAGAAATATAGAGGAATTGTATCTTATGTGGTAATCAAAAGTCACATAAAGACAAAATTCTCAAGTCAAAGATATCTTGAAAATGTAATATTTTCCATAAAGAATAGCAATATATTTAGGGGTGAAGCTAAATAAACAAATAAGACATCCATCGTTAAACTCACGAATGACACAACCTTTGCTATAAAAAGTGTTAAATTTATGACACATGAATGGCTAGATTCACATTTCTCATTTCCTGCTTACTCTGAGGCA
Organism: Carlito syrichta; assembly: GCF_000164805.1. Classification (NCBI taxonomy): domain Eukaryota; kingdom Metazoa; phylum Chordata; class Mammalia; order Primates; family Tarsiidae; genus Carlito; species Carlito syrichta. The sequence goes on from NW_007259807.1 coordinate 726,194, forward strand.
TGTGTTCACGGAGTGGACAGTATCTGCTGTTATTTATTCTTGCTGAAACATATAGTAGAATTAGCATAAAGCAAATGCATATATGATGCAGCTTCACTGTAATTCTAGACTTGATTAATGTCAGAATAACTTGCACAGGGTAGGTGAGTGTTCTACACTCTTCTGTGCTAGTTATTCTATATTTGGAACATCTTGTTCAATCCAGTGTGACACAACTACCAAAAGTTGTTGACCAACATGCAGAGGGCAGTGTTATTAACAAGGAATTGTCCTGGTGACATAACAACTTATTCGATTAGGAAAAAGAATGCTTAGCTTGGAAAAAGCAGTTTGGAATCTGTCTTCAAATATTTGAAGGCCAGGCAAAGTGGCTCATGCCTATCATCCCAGCACTTTGGGAGGCCAAGGTGAGAGGATTGCCTGAGCCCGCAGGTTCGAGACCAGCCTGGGCAACTTGCCGAGACCTCATCTCTACAATAAATCAAAACATTAGCTGGGCATGGTGTTGTGTACCTGTAGTTCCAGCTATTTGAAAGGCTGAGGTGGAAAGATTGCCTGAGCCTAGCAGGTTGAGGCTGTGGTGGTAGCATGCCACTGCCCGCCAGCCTGGGTGACAGAGGGAAACTCCATCTAAACTCCCCCAAATGAAAAAGTACCCAAATATTTGAAAGGCCATCATAGATTAGATGGATGGATTCTATTTAATATATGTTTTCCTGAAGTCAATACAATAACCCACATATGGTCAACTAGTACAAAGCTCAGTGGGAAGGTAACCTCTCTTTTTCTTGGGGACTGAAATGTAACCAAAGATTGCAGTTGTTTTTTGGCAGATACATCACATGATTGGCTCATGCTATGTGTTCAATCAAGGAAAAGTACAGTTCTTTTCACCAGATCTGTTTTCAAGACAGATATTCTGTGTTCTGTGCGTGGAGAGTTAAATTTTGTACCTTAGTAAAAAGCTTATCTTTTTCTTTATTAAATGAAGGATTAAAAAAAAAACACTTTTGCCCTTTAATTTTATTTTGGTGAGTTTTTCTTTCTCAATACTAGTTGTCTGAATTTGCTTTCCTGTTTTATACTTTTTATCCATGATGTTAAAAGGAAATGTTGGACAAGATGGGACTATCTTAGTCTGCTTTCTGTTGTTTGTAGTGGAATACTTAAAACCTGGTAATTTATAAAGAAAGGGAATTTATTTCTTACCATTATGGAAGCCAAGAAGTCCTAGATCAAAGAGCGGCATCTGGTAAGAGCTTTCTTGCTGGTGAAGATTCTCTGCAGAGTCCTGAGGTGGCACAGGGCATTGCATGGCAAGGGGGCTGAGTGTGCTAGCTCAGCTCTCTCCTCTTCATGTAATGCCACCAATCTCACTCTGGTGATAATCCATTCGTCCATCATCTCATTAATTCATGAATGGGATCATTCATTCATGAGAGCAGAGGCTCATGACCTAATCACCTCTTAAAGCCTCACCCTCAATACTGACACATTGGGGATTAAATTGCAACATGTGTTGAAGGGGACAGATATTTAAGCCATAGCAAGGGACTAACTACACAATAGCGAAGGACTCCACTGAAAGCTCCCTCTAATTGAATGCAATCTATAAATTAATGTTATTCTCCGTTTTGACTATTAGAATGTAACAACATTAAAATATGCCATCTCTGTCTGCTCCTTAAAAAACAGGTGAATAGTATGATCAAAGCAACTAAATTAACCTTATTTGTTATGACTTATGCTTAGAACAATTATGCTGCTAATTGTATTTACTAAATGCTTCCAATTATTTAAATATCAGAAATTGTTTTTAGTTGCTAGATGTTAGTGTCAAATTAATTTTATGGTTTTAAATTTCTGGAATATACCTTTATCTTTCTTTAGAAATTGGTACACTTTTCTATTTCCTACTGTTATGACTTCCCTCCCATTTTCTTTTCTTTTTTTTTTTTTTTTGAGTTGGAGTCTCATTCTGTTACCCAGGCTGGAGGGCAGTAGCACTCTCCCGGTCACCGCAGCCTTGACCTGCTGGGCTCAGGTGATCCTTCTGCCTCAGCTTTCCAAGTAGCTGGCACTACAGGCATGTGCACCCATGCCCGGCTAATTTTTTTTATTTATTGTAGAGATGAGGTCTCACTAAGTTGCCCAGACTGGTCTCGAACCTGTGGGCTCAGGCAATCCTCTCACCTTGGCCTCCCAAAGTGTTGGAATTATAGGCATGAGCCACGGCACCCGGCCTTCCCTCCCATTTTCAGTGATTCCCCAAGAATCTCTGACAAGCTTTGCATGAGTCATCTGCAGGGTCTTTCAGTTACCATGACTGTGATTTGTCTGAGTTTAGGCACTTCAACTTAATCAAAACAGCTTAATTATTACAGTGATCATGCATGGAAGCTAATTGTAGAGTCAGTATGTACAGAGAAAATTGAGTAGAGCCAAAAGTACTCTTGAAATCTCCTTAAATTGCCCGCGGGGAACAAGATTTTGGTATATGAGTTTGTATGTATACAATGTGAATAGATATAAAGTGTACATGGTGATAGACAGTATAAAAGTAAAGAGTTTTTATGAAAAAAACAGTGCAGACACTATGAGGACACACAGAGCTGAGGTTCATGAAGGGGAAACAGACTCAGAGGCTTCATGTCAGGCAAACTGCTGAGCTTAAAGTAGATTCAATGAATTCATGTGAGCAAACCTGTCCACTTTTAATTTCTTGGACTCTGAGTTCATATAGTTGCATTCCCATAAATAAATTACCCCTTAATGCAATTTCAATGTAAGGTGTCCTCTCTTTTGGGCATTATTTCTTCCTCAAATGTGCTTTATTCTGGTCTAGTGGAGTAGTACGTAAAATAAATCTCAAAGGGTAGAAAGTTAGAATATTTGGTAACCTTAAGTCTACAAGGAATCCTGTCTGGTCTGTGTGGTAGATTCTACTTTCCATTGCATTTCCCATCCCTTAAATTTGTTGAAAATTATTGCAAGAAGGCTGCCTCATTTTGGTATCATGTTGGTCTCTTCCTTGACATCATCTAACTTGTTTTATATACGCCCAATCCTTTGTATTAAGAAAGCAATTCCTCCTACTGGAAGATAACATGAAACTTGTATCCCCAATCTCTTTTCTTTTCTGGTGGTAGCGGTAAGTGATATAAAACAAAAATCCTGAATTTTTTTTCTTTTTGAAAGCAGGATCTATTAAGAGGACAGAAAAGCTCCCACAGTGGGAGGGGACCTGAAGGGGTTGCCCAAATCCTGAAATTTTATTTAGAGGAAAGAACCAAATGCTAGAAACTTCCAAAAAGATTCAAAATTAGAGAACCATGTATCAAACTCTACTGGAGCAAAGGACAGTGAAGCTGAGCGATTACACAAATAATTTAGATAAACACCCTTTCATCCTCGCCAAGTTGCTAAGAAAAGTATTTCTATCAAACTAAACCTGAGCTGTTTGCCTATCCCCTATTCATTGCTCACACTGTGTAGTTGCACATGCAATTCTCATGCAGAGATGAAACAAAGAATGTGGACTGTTTTCCACACAAAGAATGTGGACTGTTTTCCACACACAAAGAATGTGGACTGTTTTCCTGAGGTGCAAAATAGGATTATATAAAGCAATACCTGGACAGTTGTAGTGAACACTACACCAAGCCCAGTGTGAACTTCAGATGTATTTGATCTTCTTTGGCAAAAAAGATACAGTGAAATTAACCTGGTTGTATGGTTGTTTTGGGAGTGGGGTGGGGATAGGGTGACTGTCAAGGAGGTGAGTAGGAAAGTGTGTCAGTAAACCATCACTTTAAAAGGGTTTACAGCAGGAAAGAGGCAATAGAGAAAAACCTGCTGTGAAGTATTTCATTTTTGTGATTCTTTAACAATTTACAGAAGCAATGGCACATAAGGGAAGTTTCCTGCTCTTTGGGGAATCATAAATAAAATAGTGGTGTAATCAAAGGACAGAAGAAAAAAGAGACTTCAGGTATTTAATTCTTATTTACCTCCTTCTCCATTATGTATGACTCCCGGGCAGGTGGAGGGGTTACAGAAAACAATAACTCAGTCTAGCCCTGTCTGCCAGAGCCTACCAAATTCTGTGCCTGCTGCTCTAATTTACTGCTTTCTACTCAGCGAATAGAGAAGGGTTTGAAAAGGTCTTCACGAAAAAAAAGTGGCGAGGTTTCTGCTGTATTTGCTATCAGGGCTTGTTCATCTCTCTGATCGATAGTCCTCACTGCAGTTTAGGTCTCTACCAGGGTCTCAAGAGAGCCAGGGCATCTGCTGGGGGAACGTCCAGAAGCTTCTGCCTGAGGTGAAGGCTGGGAATCAGGAATAGAGCTGCTTCGACTGGTCTTCCCACAGCCGTGAAGGTGTCGGGAACATTATGATAACCGTAATTGTGGAGATGGTTCTTTTCTCCCACTCCCAACCTGGAATCCTGGCTGTAACTATCAATTTCCTGAAGCCTATAACCACTCAAGCCACAGTCAACGCAGAATAAATGCTATGTGCTGTTATTTTAGAAGCATTTGCTGAACATGCGAGGGAGGAATATAATGCAGTAAAAGGAAAGGCTAGCCAGGTGGGTCCTGTGGAAAAAGACAGATGTTTGGAGATTCAGAGATATCCAGAAAGTAAGGATGGACGACATGTTCTTTGGGCAGGTTGTCAGGCTCACACTTGCGAATTGCAATTCTAAATACTTCCCTTTGGGAAAATAGCCCATCACGTCCCAATTTAGTTTTTTTTGAAATGCTTCAGAAACAAACTTCTAAAATTTTTTCTCCGCAGAATCCTTTACTAATAAATATGCAATGCAAAGTTATGATAACTTATGTTTGTGTCTCTGGGTCTTATGCTTTTTTTTTTTTTTTGAATCAAAGTCTCACTGTGTTGCCCAGGCTGGAGTGCAGTGGCTTGACTATGACTCACCTCACCCTTGACCTTCTGGGCTCAGGCAATCTTTCCACCTCAACCTGGATCTTATGCTTTGACTACAAAGCAGTGATGACTTACTATATAAGCAATTGCTAGAGGTTCTGTGTAGGCCCTTTGAAATCCAGTTTTCAAACAAAAATTTGGTGTGTATTATAAAATAAAATTTAGTCATATTTCCTAAATTCTCTCATTACTACTTAACATCTTATTACAACAAAAGATTTTATTTTTTCATAGACTCATTACTATTCAAGAAAAATAAAATGCAGAATGATCACTTTGCTGAGGTAATTTAGTGGCAGGGATGTCTAAAAAGGTATATTTCAACATAAAAGGTAAGGCACAAATATAAATCAATTAAAAACTTGTAAGAATGTGGAGGACTTTGAATGCCATGGTAGTGTAATGTGTTTCAATCATTATCAGTGATGGGGAAAAGTGATCATTCATCTTGTGGTCAAAGTTTCAATTTTTGCATAACAATATGTTTCAAGTCATTAGGAAAATAGGATCATAAAATAATTTTCACTCAAAATATTTTCCGTGAAAAAATTCAGAAGAAATCTATGTTATGAAAATGGAATGAGTTTTTTTGTCAATAGAAAACAAAGATTATATCTATAAGTCTTAATCTGGAACTAAGAGAAAAGTGAGGCATCAATTATCATTATCTTTCAGCTGGACAGAAAGTTAGAAAGCAACTATGTCCAGACACTGTGTTTGTACAAATAACAACTATTTGAATACGATCTTGGCAAATTGGTTGTTACTTCTGTGGGGCAGCAGGAGGGCCAGGATGAGGGTGAGGCAGGTGAGGCATTGAGGATGCAAAGTTTAAGTGAACTCATAAGACGGGAGAGTACCTCCCGCCTCATTAAGTTTTGTGCCTTAGGCATCTCATCTGCCTCCCCCAGTTCCAACCCTGGAAAGTAAAATTAGTTAAATGAGTTAACTGTATGGTATATGCTGAAGATTGATTGTATGTCAGAGATCTGAAAACTAAAACAAAGCACAGTCTTGGAAATTGCAATGAATTATTTCACTTTATCCTACACTTATGTTAGATTTTCTTCTCCACTATGTAAAAAAAGTTCTCAGGTTAAATAAATTAAATGTCTAAGCAAAATAGACTAATGCTGTTATGGGAAAGTTGACGCAGAACCAAGGGTAGGAAAATGACTTTATGATTTGGTTGTTCAACCTTTTTCCAAAGAGCTAGTTTTGCTAGCATTTCTCTAATGGCTGCATATTGTGGCTAGAGAGCAAGTTGATTTCAAGTCATAATTTGCTTTATAAATTCTTACTGTAATAGTATAAACATGCTGGCTGTTCAAGCAATATTTTTCAAAGTGGTTGAAAATTTCTTCCTTAATGTCATACAGTATTTGGATATAGATTGATCAAGGATCTCTTCAATGCTTTTCCATTGGTCTAAGAAAAAAAAAGTCAGATATGCATTATTTGATAGTGAAGGATTGATGGAAAACCTTTGAGAAGCTTTTGAAGGCCAAAACAAAAAAAAATTTTTCTTGCAAACGGCCAGTTTTGCAGTCACCAATTGCACCCATAGCTGTATGCGAAAGCTATATTGGCACAAGTGACTTATATCCATAAGTTCTCTTTCATCAGCACAATTACCACAATTGTCCCTGGAGTACTAAAGATGCAGGCCCGAGTTTACAGATGCTCTCAGCATTTTCCTTTCCTTTTCTGTTCTTCTTTCTTCGGGGGTGCACTTAGCCTTAAATCAAGGATTATCTACTTTTTCTTTGGAGCACCAAAGACATGTGCTGTACAAGTCTTTTTTTTTTAATTTTAGGTTCAGTCCAGTTAGAATAGACACTTCTAATGGTACCCTTTAAAATAATAAATCAGTGATTACAGAAGTTTTAAGGTGACTTAATTGGATATCAGTTTGATAAGTTCCTTCTCTGTTACAGAGACAGATTTTCTGTTTCCTACAAAGCCACAAACAACTAATCATGTATATCTATATTTCAGTAAACTGAAAAGAAATTGCAAATATTTTAACTACATATAAGCAAACTGTTTCAATGTCAAAGGTTCAATACGAGGGGAAAAGCAATGTGCTGATTACAGCAATAATTCAAATTTCCAAGTACGCTTGCCATCTCTTTTCTGCAGACAGATTTCTTCCGAGTCACCGGTGGGAGCTTCCCAGGGAGAGGCGGCTTTATTCCCTCATGGCAGACAGGAGGAGGATGCTGCGAGGAAGCTGATGCCACCTGGCAGCTCTGGTCGCACAGACTGCTGGAGAGGCACAGATTGGAACCCAAGCCTCATCAGACGGCAGCTGTGACAGAGGCATATTTCAAAAGTGTATTGCAAATTTCACACACGGGGTCTTTAAAATAATTTGAAAGTCTCCTTGGTGTTCACAGACTTTTAATTAAGAGAGAACACTTCTACTTTGAAAATTAAAGCACTATTTGTCTATTTTATGTATCTGAGGGTAGATAGAAACTTACAGGCACATTTAAAAAATCTGCAATTGATTATGCTTTTCTCAAATATAATACACTATAGTAATAATGAGTTCTCTTTAAAAAACAAACAAACAAAACAAAAAAGACACACTGGCACCTCACAATTAAAAGAATAAAAGTTAGATAAGGTTACCTTTGAAGACATTCCCCCTCCCTCCAGGTCAGTTTTCTTGTCACTTAGAATCTTAGCAGACAGTTTGAGTGTTCATCCTAAACTCGCCAAGTTAGCAAATGAAAGCATAGTGATAATAGAAGATCCTCTTGGGATCTCACATGCAAGTTTGAGACCCAGCTGTCTTTTCTGTTAACTGCAGAAGAAAAGGTCTAAGCTTCGATTTCTTCAGCTGTTCTCTTTCCTAGATGGTTTCTGGATCCAGGTTAATCTACAATTGAGAAGGATCTGTGGGGGTGTCTCTTCGGGCCATAGGATCACAGACAGGAGCGGAAACTTCGAGAAGGATTCAGTCTGTCTTTCAGCATCTGTGTATAATACATGTCTCAGGAAGATGAACATGTAATATGAACTCTGAGGCTTATTGGGAATAAGACTATCCACCTCTTGCCCCAGTGCCTTTGTTCTTGCCACAGATGGGTCCAGGTTTTGTGTAACCTAGAGTTTACACAGTTGTGGGGCCTTGTATAAACAGAATTACAAATAAAAATGAAATCCAGTTCCTTAAGGTACTATAAAGCTCAAGCTTCTTTGGTATAATGGTAAGCCCACCTGAGGGTCTTACACAAATGTACAGCTTCCACTTCTGACGAGTAGTGGAGTGGGCCAGACTGAATTTCCATATTATTGAGAGTGTGGAGAGGGTTTTGTCTGCATGAGATTCCTATGGGCTTGAGAAAGACAATATGGTTCCTTCATTACAGAAGTCTAAAGCCAATGAAGTCAACTTTTAGGGAAATGTAGAGTAGCTGAACAAATATGAATAAAATGACTTTTATTTCTTTCCATACTATCACTATAAAGTTCAGTTGCAAAAAAAAAATCTGTAAAACCAAGGAAGTAGGTCATCTTGAAAGCACATTTGACCCTTTAAAAAAATCAGTTAGCTTACCACATTTTATTCCTTTCTAATGTACTAACCAGCGACTCCAACTTGAAAGGGTGGTTCTCAGTCTTAGCGATAAGGCTGTGAACTGACTTTGAATCAGATGGTTAAACTTGATCATTACATGTTGACAGTGTGTCTGCAAATTACTTCAATCACCACTGCAAAGAGTGCCATCTCCTCACAGAAACTATAGGAGCCTAGTGCCACGCAAGGGAGTCATCTTCCAGTGAGTGACAAGTCTGTTCAGGGCACGACACACTTGATGCTATCTTAATCAATTCAAAATCACTATATCTAAAGTTTTTAGCTAGAGTTGACTTACAGTTCAGAAATGATGGAAATATTCCCCAGAATTAGTAAATATAGAGTATATTAAACTTCAGTCAGGATGGGGTCAGTACCAGGGCATTATGTATAGTAAGAAAGAGTTCTTTCTATTCACCACTATTTAATCGGTTCCCTGGATAGTTCAGTGGAATTTGACAGGTCTGTGTTTTCAATTTTTTCTTCCTGCCCCTTTGCTTCCTCTTAGGGTGCTTTTTTTTCTCATACAAATCTCTCTTCATCTTTTGTTTTGGCTTATAAAATAACTATTCAATAAAATGTGTGTAAAGATTTCTTTTCTTTAGTATATATCCCCTAGAAGAATAAAAACTCACAAGAATTGTATCATTGCTTTGAACATTATTCACTAAGTACTGTATTTTAGCATTTACAGTAGAGATGACCAGTGCCATTTGGCTCAATTCAAAAATGGGATATATGGACCCTATGAATGGTAAGATAAATTAACACACTTCTGATTTATAGAATCCTGTCAAAAATAAATTCTGGCCAATGTCAGATGCTGGTCAACGATGCGATTATCCAGCAATCTACTAATACTTAACAGCTTTGAAACAGCACAGGAAACAAACCTGTATTTCACCAAAATTAGTGATTGGAATTAAAGACCAGGAGGACAAAAATAGAACAAAGTTGCTTTGACTCTGTAGGATCCCTCTTACCTCACAGAATTGTTTTGGAGATTAGTTGCAATTATCTTTATAACTACCCTTTATGTGCTATAAATCCTACCTTCAAATTTAGACATTATAATTGTCTGAGACTGGGACATGTTCAAAGGATTATGGGAGAAGGTGAGGGGAAGAACTGTCCTTAAGCTTGAATACCACTGTAATATTGATTTCTTTGAACAAAAGTTGGCTTGTCTGAAAAGGATCAATTAGAAAAGTTCTGTAGTGGATTTGGGTATTGCAATAAGATGCAAGGTGAATTAAGCAGTGAGTTCTACAATCTGCTTTGGTGTGGATCTCACATATGAATCTCACATGACTAATTCTTTGATTACTTTCAAATAGATGTTAAGGGCTTAGGGCAGCCATTTTGCCAGCACGGGGCTAAACATATAGTAGGGGCACACTCATATTTGTTAAACAAATGAATGCGTATTTGCAGTCCTGTCTATCGTACTGTACGGTAGGAAGTAATCTCAAGGAAGTCCAAACAATTAAAACCAAACAAAATAATTTCACTTAAAGGCAGATTTCTCCCCAGCGAGAGACTGTCATATAATCCTTAGCTTAGTCAAGGTAAAGAACATAGAAAAGGCTTTTGATGTCTATCCATCCATTTACTCAATAAATGGAGCAACTGCTACATCTCAGACTCTAGGTGTATTCAGGAAATAAAAAGATGAATGAGGCACAGTTCCTACCTTTCGTTATTCTCATAAAGTACCTGCTTTTGCTGCAACTACCTCTATCACTGTGACGAGGACTGGGCAAGAAACATGCAAATTACCGTGGGAAAACAGTGTAAGCAGGCCTCTTACAATGCCAGGCCCTGTTGGGATTGATAACTAAAGTTTAATGCAATGAACACACTTAACAGAGTGGTTCATTAAAGGTGTCAGGTATAATGGAGGGTATGACTTCAAATGTGAGCATGATTGTGAAGATAAAATATATTTAAGTTACATACACATACATGCACACACACGCATTATGTGAGAAAGGGTGGGGCAAGACAGAGAGAAATTAACCATTTCAGATTTTTGTTTTGAGTCAGAGTCCCACTCCATTACCCAGGCTGGAGTGCAGTGGCAAGCTCATGGCCACCCCGGTGTCGACCTGCTGGGCTCCAGCAATCCTTTCGCCTCAGCCTTCCGAGTAGCCGGAACTACAGGTACACGCTACCGCGCCTGGCTAATATTTTGATTTATTGTAGAGATGAGGTCTTGCCAAGTTGCCCAGGCTATTCTTGAACCCCTGGGCTCAGGCAATCCTCTCACTTTGGCCTCCCGGAATGCTGGGATTACAGCTTGAGCCACCATGCCCAGCCTCAGATTTATTTTCTGTCTTTCAATTTATGTGTAGACAATAGAGCTAGAGAGTGATGCCTGACACCTTTCACACCACTATGCAGGCAGATCCCATTAAAAGTCTTAAATTTCACTGAGCATCTGTTAAAGAAAAAAGTATTCGGTAGTATTTGTTAAAGCATGGTGAGAAACATCTCACTCAGGACCCCTGAGATAAATGCAGGAACCTCTGCAACGGGGTCTTGAAGTGGGGGTGAGAGATTGGGATCAACTCCAAATACAGAATGGGCAAGTGGGCATTTATAGCCAGGGAGCAATGTGAGGGTCAGTGGATGGAAAATTGCTAAGAGGAAACATCAGAGGTAAGGAGCGTTCTGGATAGACCCATCTAACAGGATTCTTGTTGAAGACAGGCTGGGATGATCAGACATCACCAGGAGGATCATGAGGATGAGAAACCCAATCAGATACTGAGAGTGATCAGATATTAAGGGTGGGGGGGGTTCTTGCTAAATTGACCTATCAGGGATTACTAAAACTGGATTTTATGAGGAAAAACATAGATAGTCAGGTTCAGAAACCTGACTGAAGTTTGGCCAAGTGAAAAATCTGGTCATATTCTGGGCTACCTCTAAATGGACATATCAAATCTCATATGTGGTAGACATTTTATTGTTTATACTGGATTACAATTGCTGATAAAGCCTGTATAATAGTTTTAGTGTGTTCCATGGCTGTAGTATATTGTAAGCAGTCTCAAAACTATACTGAGCAAGCTAGCGGTGTGTGTGTGTGTGTGTGTGTGTGTGTGTGTATGTGCAGATAGATCAGGGTTGTTATTATTATTATTATTTGAGTCAGAATTTCACTCTGTCATCCTTACTGGAGTGCAGTGGCATGATCATGACTCACTGCCGCCTTGAACTCCTGGGCTCCCCCTGCCTCAATCTCCTGAGTAGCTGGGATTACAGGTATGTGTCACCATGCCCTGCTATTTAAAAAAAAATTTTTTTTTTTTTGTAGAGACAAGGTCTTGTTATGTTGCCCAGGCTAGTCTCAAACTCTTAGCCTCAAGTAATTCTCCTACCTCAGTCTCCCAAAGTACTGGATTACAGGTATGTGCCACCATGCTGGGCCCAGGGCTATCTTTTAAACTACAGGTAGTGAATCACTGGGTCTTGAAATCAACTTAGTAGATCAAAATCAGAAAGTAAAAAATAAAATGGGAGAAAATAGAAGAAAACATTGGAGTACAGTGCATGTTGGAGGTATAATCATTATTTCATGGAGAAACTTTTGCTTCAGTTTTATGACTATCTGTGTATGTGTGTGTATGAACAACCTCCTTGCTGAGTAAGGTAAATAAAATGTAAAGTACTATAAAGTCAAGGTAAAAACAAATTGAAAGTTCCTGGCATCACTCCTCCTGGTGAAGGCCCCCAAACAGGTCTGGGGCTTTGCTTTCCCTGGTGTCTGACCTCATGGCTTGGTAATGCCAAAGCACATGACACAATTGCTGCTGCAGACAATAGGTTAAGCATTACGTGATAGGAAACCTGAGCTTAAAGTCATGTGACTGGGGCACTAGACAGACATTCTAATCACAACACTGTGAGCCCTTGAGAATTTTGCTTTGAAATTCTAGAATTGTGCAAGGAGAGTGGGCTAGGTGTCTTAGTCTGTTTTAACAGAATGCCACAGTCTGGATAATGTATGATAAGCAGAAAGTTATTGGCTCACAGTTCTGTAGGCTGAGAAGTCCAATATCAAGGTACTGGCATCTGGCAAGGGCTTTCTTACTGCCTCTTAACATGGCTGAAGACATCCTATGGCAGAAGGGTAAAAAGAAGGCAAGAAAGAGAGAGCAAGAAGGGGCAAACTCATTCATGAGATAATGGTATCACTTCATTCTTGAAGGTGGAACCCTCATGTCCTAATCATCTCTTAAAATTCCCTCACAATACCATCACAATGGCAACTAAATTTTCAACATGAATTTTGGAGGAGACAAATATTCAAACCATAGTAGGTCTTGCTGGTTTTTTCTTTTTTTTTTTTAGAATTATATTTTGATGAGAGGCTACAATGTGTGCATTGTAATGCATAGGTACTTTCACCCAGTGTCTCCTTTGCCCTGCTGCGGTGGGAGAGGTTGGTTCTGAGAGCTTGGTTCCCAGTGCACTGGAGGCTCTCAGGAGTCACCCATTTACAAAACCCTGCAGGAGCCGAGTTTCCAATATGGCCCATACTCCTATTCCAGTCAGTCCTAGAGTGTGTGTCCTTGAATTAATGCCTTGGACTGGAATTATCCTTTTAGTGGATGAGTCAAATTGGAGCCAAACAGGGTGATGAGGTACCCATTCCTTGCATGAGTTTTCATGAGTTTAGATTCAGCATCTGTTTATTGGGTTTACCAGGAAGACCAAACCAAAAAATGTTATTTGTTTTCTAGTTTAATAGTTACCACTGCGGGTTTCTAAGTCCTCCCTCCCCCTACCTTTTTTAGAAGCTGTGCTATAGGATTTTATCCTAGTAGGCATGATGGGATGGAGAGCACAAAAATAAAGGAAAGACAATAGCATAAGTCCCCCACTTCCACCCCCAACAATTTTTTGCCCTTTGGAGGGTAGAATTCTCCAGTGCAGGCTCTCACAGCACATTCCTTTTAGCAATTTATCGTTCTGCAGATATTATTAGGAGGCGCTCAGAGTCTCTTCCACTATTATGCTTTCTTGTACTATGTAATGTAAGCACTTCAAACCTGCTTTAAGAAAGTAAGATGTGATAGATCTAAAAAAGACTTTTTTTCTGCTTACTCAGCCCCTTCCAAGGCACCCCAATAGTGCATTGAATTATTATATTACTCAAAAGTGCTGAGTTTAGCAGGGGTAGATTCAAATGTGAAGTCTCTGTAAAAATTATGGGAATATGAGATTCTGTTAAGCAGAAATAGAATACTTTGTGAGTGTTTCGTGGAGGGGCGTTTCCGTTTATAGCTATGAACCCAATTCATGTGTTTTGGCAAACTGGATTTGGCCTTGAACTGTCCTCCTTCAGGCTCTTCCTTCCTGAAGACAGTACCTCGGTCTTATTTGACTTGATAATCCCAGCACGGTTCCTGACACTAAATAATTGTCTGGAGAATGAACGTTGCATCAATCTAAGAGAAAAACATATTTTGAATCGTCAATATGTGTTAAAATTAAAATGATCACAGCCCAAAGAAGTCTCTATATAATTAAAAGATTAATAACCTCCTCACTTGAGTATCTTCACTTTGGATACATCATACAAATAATGACTATCTCGCAGTACATTGTTGGGCTGTGATTTGCTCTCTCTCTTTTTTATTTGTAAAAGAACAAAGCTTTTAAAGATCTAACAAATGACATAGGATAAAGGAAAAAAATCTACCCAAAGAAGTGAGGTTTTAATTTCTTAGTAATTGCACGTGTGGTGGTGTGTGTGTGTGTGTGTGTGTGTGTGTGTGGTGTGTGTGTGTGTTTACACATACTCACAGGAAAGGGTAAGAAAAAAATTCAACAAATGGCTGAAAGAAGAGATAAATAAGGAGGCAGACAATGTCTCATTTACATCAAGCTGTGAGACCAGATATTTGTTATTGAGTCCTTGGAATGAAAGCGCAGCTTTTGTTTATTTACATTTGTTCTCAGTTTGAAAGACAGCCCAAGAGGTAAAATAAAATGAGAGTGCCTCAAATGCCTTCTAAATTTCCCCTTAAATTGAATTTCTTGTTTTATCAGGGAACAATACTTGCACTGATGTTAGGCAGACAGCTAAAAGGTCAACAAGTTCCCTTGGTTGCCTTTTGTCAAGGGTTTTTGACTTGTCTGTGAATAAAGATCTCCCAGGAGGAAGGCAGACCTGAATTTCCTGTCATCTAGAAGACAGCAATGAATTTGAAAATGTTACAAAAAGCATAAGGGACTTCAGGCACACCTTCAGACCCACAGCGGATGCCAATCGCTGCCCATGTAAACATGTACACAGAAATGTTTTGGATTTGTTCTGTCAACTTTTGGTTGTGAAACAAATTGTTCTACAGTAGCCCACCTTGAATACAGAATGAACCAGGGGTTTTGTTGTTGTTGTTCCCGCCTCATGCCTAATCAGGAGACACCATGCTCTGCCTGGCTCACAATGTGAGAACGTGCTCTGTTTGGAGGAGCTGAAGGCTCTGGGACTGGCAAAGCTCCATTTACCTTATCACATTTCTGTGACTTGAACCTCTGTAGATCTCCTTCATGCATTTTTCAGTGTGTGATTTCTGTATGTTAACAGGGAAGTCTTAACTACTAGCATCTAGGCAAAAGTAAATAAGCAAGTTGTTTTTCTCCAAAATAGTCCCAAGAAATATTTCTTCCCTAAATCTCTTTGCACAAGTATGGTCTTAGAAAAGGTAAGGGGATTCTTTTTTTAAGCTGGGAATTTGTTGTCTACCCTGAACCCCATTTAGATAACTGGAAACACTAGCTGGGAAAGGAGAATAAAGGTATTACATTTTCCTTTTGGCTACCAAGAACGCACACAGCTCATTTCTTGCGTTATTTCCATACAATCATCCAGCGGAGTAAAGAGAATTTTAATTTCTTATTTCAAATGTCACAGAGCAAAGCATATGCATATACATTCATTTGACAATATTTATTGAGATCCTTCATGTAAAGGGAGTTGAAATGGTGTGGTAGAGAATAATAGTAATAACAATAGCAATAGCAATTAGTATAATTTGAATGTGTGCCCTGTGCTAGGCCACATGCTAAGCACTTTATAGGTAGTCTCTTTTAATTTCCAGAAAACTCAGTCAAAATAATTTTCTGTGATGATATTCAGGCTTAGAAAGATTACTTATATATTCCAGGGTCATACAACTAGAAAGCAATGGAGTTGTGATTTGAACCTAGAACTTTCTAAATCAAAATCCTGCATGAATCAGTCAAGATTCTTATTACAAAGAAATATTTAGTGATTTTAAGTTCATGTTTTAACATAGCTCACACTGGGCTGCCAAGAATAGAGAATTGTACTAATTATTATGGATGGGAAGATTCAACATCATAAACAAGCCTCAATTCCAAACTTCTTCAGGATTTTGCAATTTCAGTAAAAAAAAAATTTCTCTTGATAGTCTTAGAGAGAGCCAACAAAGGAATTGTAAAGTTCATCTCAAAGAGTAAACACAAAGAAATGGCCAAGGAGTTAAAAAAAATACTGTGATGATGAAATTGTCTTACTGAATAAAGAAAAGTATTATAAAGCTATATTAAATACAATTTATGGGAAACTATGATTTTGGATTGAGCTTCTGCAGTAGACCCAACAGGCAAGCCAAAATGAAGTTATTCATGTTAAGTCCCACATAATCAAATGGAAACTGAAATATAGGAAATTCCCAAAGAGGACAGCTTTTACAAAAAACCAGAGATACAGAATAACCAACTGAAAAGTCTACCTGAGTCAGCAGGAGAAGGAAGTCCCCTCTGCTTTACCCCTACAAAAAGGTCGAGGCTGCGGTGGCCGGAAGCGGCCACTGCACTCCAGTCTGGGTGACAGAGTGAGACTTCCACTCCAAAAAAAAAAAAGAAGTAACCTGATATTAGCCATCCGCTGCTTTGTATTTTGGTGTTTCCTTGTTCCTGTTCAAGCTACCTTACAAAAACCAACTGTATTGCCATGCCCAGTGAAGCTCCTTCTATTTTTTTAGATGGAATGTCACCCAATTCATGAATTGCTAACAAAAGCCAATTAGATAATTAAACTAAATTTGTTGAAGTTTTTAGCAGTTATATTATTTAAATTAGTTTTGAATTTTTGTAAGATTAGGTTAAATCAGTGGAACAAACCCAGAAACAGCCCCAAGAATAAACAAAATCTTTGAATATGAGGAATACATTTCAACTCAGCAAAAAGAATCCACTTGTGCTGAAATAGTTGCTTCACTAATTAGAAAAAAATAAGTTAAATCTTTACTTCACATCTTTTACCAAATTAATTCAAGATGGATTCAAGAAGTTTTCTTTAATTTTCTTCAGTAATGTTTTATACCTCCTGTGTGCAAGACTATTTTATCTTTCATTAAGTCTGTTTCTATATATCTAGAAATTTTGATGGTATTTTATATAGTATCTTTAAATTTTTTAATTTTCTAATTGCTTGCTCCTGTCCCAAAGAAATACAATTGCATTTCATATATTGATCATGTATACGGTGGCTTTATAATCTTATTAATTTTAATATTTTATCTATAGATTTAAAAATTAAATACATAGTTAACTATTGAATTAAGGAATCTTCCTTCTATTTCTAGTTTGCTAATAATTTTTATCACAAGCAGGAGCTTTTCTGCTTCTATTGAGATGCTTATAGTATTTGTCTTCCTTATTCTCTTAATGTGATGCATTTCAAAAATAGACTTTCAAATTTTAAGCCAACTTTTCACTCTTGAAATAGACTCAACTTGGTTGTGTCATATTGTATTAACTTTTAAATACATTACTGGATTCAGTTTGCTAACATTTCAGATGATTTTGTCTATATTATTAGTGAGATGGGTCTACAATTTTTTTGTAATGTTCATCACAAATTTTGTAGAATGCAAATGAGTTAAAAAGCATTTTCTTATCTTGGCTGAGTCTGTTTTTTTAAAAAAAGTATTCCTTCTAATTCTCTGGTACAGTTTGTGCAAGAATGGCATAGTCTCTATACTATAATTCACCAATGAAGTTCTCTGGGCCCAAGAATTTAGCAGGAAGGTTTTAAATTACAAATTTAATTTTTAAAATAGTTATGTTATAGGACTATTCACATGTTCTACTTCTCCTTATGTCAGTTTATGTAAGTTGTGCTTTTCCAAGAATTTGTCCATTTCATTTAAATGTATAATTTATTGACATTCTATTTATAATATCATAGTTCATAATATTAATATCTTTTTATAATTGTTCTTAAATAAGTCTTTTATTTTAGAATAGTTTAGAGTAACAAAAATGTTGAAAAGAGTACAAAAATTTCCCATAATACTCTACTTCTCATTTCTCCCATTATTATCAACTAAACTCTATACTTTATTTGGATTTCATTAGGTTTTTTCCTAAGGCCTTTATTAAAAAATTGAGATATGACTGATATACAAAAAGGTGCTCATATTTAATGTATACTTACTGATGAGTTAAAAGATAAGTACATATTTGTGAAATCCTCACCACAAACACTGCCAAAGACCTATAGACTTGTCATCTAGAACTTATAAATGTTTTCACTCTTCCTTTTTTCTTTTTTTTTAGTGGTAAGAACATTTAAGAGCAACTTTCTTAACAAAGTTTTGAGTATATAAAACAGTATTGTTAACTCTATGCCTAATGCCTTTTTTCTGTTTTGGTATGTCATTCCATCCAGTAATCCTAATTAACACTTTGCATTTTATAGAAATATCTCCACTTTCTTAGACTTTCCTATTTTTTGATGGCCTTGGGAGTTTAGATTTGAATGTAGAACTTTCAGAAATCAAATTTTTAGAAAATCAAATTTTTAGCAGTTGGAAAAGTACTAGTCAGGCATTTTGTACAATGTCCCTCATTTTGATTTTTTTTTGAGGTTATTTGTTTTACAGCAAAAGACAAGAGATATTAAATGCTATTTTCATCACATCATATTAAGAACACTTTTAATTTTCTAAATTAGCTGCAGGGTCTATAGTAATATATTTCTTTTTTATGCCTGATATTGGTAATTTTTCTTGATAGTATTGACAAAGACCTTTAAATTTTATTTTTAAAGACTTGACTTTTGGCTTTTCTGATTCCCTCTACCATATGTTTGTTTAACATTTTATTTATTTACCTTGTCTTTAATAGTTCCTTTCTTTTTCTGTCTTTGGGTTTAATTTCCTGCTCTTTTTCTAACTTCATGAGATGAATCTTTAGTTAATTGATTTTTAGCTTTTCTTCTTTTCTAATATTTTTAATGTTTGAAACTTAGGTCTATAAATTTTTCTCCAAACAATGTTTTAGCTGCATCTACAAGTTTGGTATGCAGTATTTTATTATCCTTCACTTAAAAATATTGTCCAATTTCTCTTGTGATTTCATCTTTGACCCATTGATAATTTAGAAACTATTTTCTTATTACTGAAAAATACGAGGATCCCACAGTGCTATGTGTTTTTGTCATAAATTTCTAGCTTAATTCTGCTGTATTCAGAGAACATATTCTGTAAGATTTAAATACTTTGAAATTCATTGAGAGTTATTTTGTAGCCTAGCATTTGGACAGTTTAGTTAATGTTTCATGTATGTTTGCACAGAATAGGGAGCTCATTATCAGCCTTCTGCTTTACATGGACTGCACACCACCCTACATACCTCTTGTGGTAGTTAAAACTCTAGCCTCCTCTAGAAGGCCCTGGACTCTTTGAGGGTCCTCTTCCAGTGTGCTACCCTCCCTGGACCTCCACAGCATGTGTTAAAGTCACTGTGTTCCTTTTTTCATTTCAGCACACTATGATTTTCCTATTTATTCAATTTCAACTATTTATGAAAAGGAGTTTTTTCTGCTCTGCGCTGTGCAGAATTTCTATGTTCTTTTAGTGAGAATGCTTCTTGATATATTGCCACAAACTCCTCTCACCCCCCCAATAAAACATTGTCTTGCATGAAAATGTAAGTTTAAGCTAAATTAGGAAGTTTTGAGATCAGACTGAGTGAGGTTTCACTACACATATCAGTGAAAAGAATGCAACTGCCTTTGTAATACTTGGTGCCAACAGAAGGATCCTTAGCGTCAACACTTTTCTAAATCGACAGCCGAAAGTTTGAAATAAAACCCTGTCCCTTTTAAGTTACCAAACGTTCTTTCAAGTATACCATACAGCGGTGGCCGCCAACCTTTTGGGTATCAGTGATCAGTTTCATGGAAGACAATTTTTCTTTCTTTCTGTTTTTTTTTTTTTTTCTTTGAGTTGGAGTCTCACTCCGGCGCCCAGACTGGAGTGCAGCGGTCGCTCCCGGCCACTGCAGCCTCGACCTGCTGGGCTCCGGCGATCCCTCCGCCTCAGCCTTACAAGAAGCCGGGAGTACAGGCGTGCGTTACTGCTCGGCTAATTTCTGGTTTATTGTAGACACGAGGTCTCGTCAATTTGCCCGGGTGGGTCTCGAACCCGCGGACTCAGGCGGTCCACTCACCTCAGCCTCCCAAGGCGCGGGATTACAGGCTGAGCCAATTTTTCCATAGACGGTGGGACGGGCAGGGGCAGGGGCAGGAGTCATCTGGCATTAAATTCTCCTAAGGAGCCGGCGACCTAGATCCCTCACACTGGCAGTTCACGTTAGGGTTCGTGTTCCTATGAGAACCTAATGCCGCTGCTGATGTGATAGCAGTAGGAGCTACACTAGACTACCACTCACCTCCTCCTGTGCCGCCGGGTTCCTAGCAGGCCAGGGACCAGTACCAGTCTGCGGCCCTGCCTGGGGACTGGGGACCCCTGCCATACAGGCACAGTATATGCCCTTAATGGAAATGAAAACATGTAACAAAGAAAGTGAAAAAGGCAGGGTGAAAAAGAATGTTTCAAAGTAAAGGTATTCACTTTAGCTGTGATAGTAACATTGTTACTCTTAAAAGGCCTTATAAACACTGTACTGGATCATTTTACTCATTTCTCAGAGCAGCCCTAAGTTTCTTCCTTTAATAGGATGTTAAATTGAAACATATAACTGCAATACTAAGATACAATAGGTGCTGCCCTTCAGAGGCACCTATAAAAAGGAAAGGAGAGCGTTGTGGAGGCAGTTTTCTTTGGAGAGAGATAAATACTGATTTCTGATCCCACTTCAAAGAGGAAGAGTGGAGATTGTCCACTCATTAGAGGGGCTTATGGAAGCCCCAAAGAGCCTTCCACATGGCCCTAGTCATGGGGAGGGCATAGTGGAGTGTTGCCTACATGAGGAATTTAAATGCAAAACTCTGTGACTAATGCCAGAGGTGGCAGAGGGAGAGGAGCTAGCCACAATCTCACAAAAATGGGCAGCAAGAATGCTTGAGCTTTCTCATCAGCCAGATGTAGGCCGGGTACAGAGACAGCTGGATTGAAGCTCTCTTACATCTTGTTTGAGAATTCTGCCTGGGAGCGTATAATGGTGGATACAGGGGACTGGGTGGGGGTGGAGGTGAGCACTGAAGGGATGTTGGTCAAAGATTTAAAATCTCAGATGGTAGAAATAAGTTTAGGCAATCTATACGACCTGGCAACTATAAAACACTAAACTATATATTCTTGAAAATTGCTGAGAGTAGATTTTTAAATGTTCTCATCATGAAAATACAAGTGTGTGAAAAAATAGATGTGTTAATTAAGATAATTAACATAATAGGTATGTTAAATAATTGAGATATACGGCCAGGCATGGTGTCTCAAACCTGCAATCCCAGCACTTTGGGAGGCCAAGGCAGGAGGATTGCTTGAGCCCAGGAATTTGAGACCAGCCTGGGCAACATAGCAAGACCTTGTCCCTACAAAAAATAAAAAATAATTAACTGGGCATGGTGGCACACACTTGTAGTCCCAGCTACTAAAGAGACTGAAGTAGAAGGATTGCCTGAGTCCAAGAGGTCAAGGCTATAGTTAGCTTGATTGTACCATTGCACTCTAGCCTGGGTGACAGAGTGAAACCATTTGTTGCCCAGGCTGGAGTGCCGTGGCTTGCTCACGGCCACCACAGCCTCAATCTGCTGGATTCAGGCAATTCTTCTGCCTCAGTCTTCCAAGTTGCGGGAACTACAGACATGCGCCACTACGCCTGGCTAGTTTTTTAATTTATTGTAGAGATGAGGTCTCATCAAGTTGCCCAGGCTGGTCTTGAACCCGTGGACTCAGGCAATCCTCTCACCTCGGCCTCCCAAGTGCTGGGATTATAGGTGTGAGCCACCATGCCTTGCTGAGAATAGATTTTAAATTCTCACCAAGAAAATATGACAAGTGTGTGAGAAAAAAGATATGTTAATTAATTGCGATAATTAACATAATAGGGATGTTAAATAACCGAGCTATGTTAATTAACGGATATAATTAACATAATAAATAAGTTTTAAAATCGAGCCATTTCACAATGTATACGTATATCAAAACATCATGTTGTACATCATAAGTATGTATAATTTCTATTTGTCAGTTAAAAAAACATAGAAAGAGCCGGGCTTGGTGGCTCAGCCTGTAATCCCGCGCCTTTGGGAGACTGAGGTGAGTGGATTGCCTGAGCCCGTGGGTTCAAGATCCGCCTGGGCAGCGAGACTTCATCTCTACAATAAAATCAAAAAAATTAGCCAGGCGTGATAGCGTGTGCCTATAATTCTGGCTACTCGGAAGGCTGAGGCAGAAGGATCGCCGGGGTCCCGCAGGTGAGGCTGCGGTGGCCGGGAGAGGCCACAGCACTCCAGTCTGGGTGACTGAGTGAGACTACAAATAAAAAAAAAAAAAAAATATATATATATATATACATATATATATATATATATACATATACAGAAAGAATACTGCCTGAAAAAGCAATGGGATCTCAGCAGTCGGTGTGGGGTGAAATGCTGAACAAGGAGGGACTGAGGCAGAGCAGCAGATAAGGAAATTGCATCACCTGCAGCACAGCAATATAGTAACAAGCTCAGTGGGAACCACAGAAGAAGGTGAGTGCTCAAGAGAGTAAAGGTCATCTTTAAGTATGTGTGAGGCAGACAATCAGAATAGAACACCACCTTACGATGGGACAGCAAACTTTCATCCTCCCATTCTCTGTCTCTCCTTTTGGTACTCAGATTATGCTGGGATCCAAAAGAACGCTTACTAAGATGGGGAGAAGAGATAAATGTGTATGCCAAAGAATAAGAAGAGGATGCTGTCCTCAACGAGCATACTAAAGGAAGTCTTCAGATGTCCAGTTATTGTTCCTGTGGATCATCCGGAAGATACCATTTCTTCACAGGTGCAAACACTACCCACATAAGTGTTTTTTTCCATCCTGTGCCCATCATCCCATCCCATCCCAGATACAAGTTGAGGCACAAGGAAGAAAATGGGCCACTCTATGAGGAAAGTTCAGGCAAACCCTCCTATGCTGTGTCTTAAAGGATGAGGGGAGGTTTGTGAGGTGAAGGGCCTTTCAAGGTGGGCTGTGCTGTGTGCAGAATCACAAGCATGGCACCAATATCTAGACTGAGTATGTTGGTCTGGCAGGAGCACTGAGTGCCAGACAGGAAGTGGTGGGAGATCTGGCTGAAGAGATGGCAGAAACAGACCACGAGCACCTTGAACCATGGTGGGACTTCTTATTGTAGATGTTAGGGAACCATGAGTGCAAGGTTTCAAGAGGAGTATATTATTTTGTCAGACGTTGGTTTTAGGAAGATGGCTCTTCCCATCCCTTGTGAAGAGTGGTTTGGGAGGTGGTCACTTCCAGTGTTTTATCCAACATAGATAGATGGAAGACAGATGAGAAACTCAGAGGGTTTGTGTATTCCCTACCTCATTTTGTCTTTCTTTTTTAAAAGCCATTTGAGTTTTATTTAGACTTTATAAGAATCTTGCAATTGATAGATACTTGCTCCACGATTACTGAGGTGTACTTAATTCACAGTGTTTAAATGATAGACCATGAGATCAAGGTGTGTAAATAGCAAATGCTATTTACAAAGAGTTTGGATACTTATTGGGTGTTATTGAAAAACAAAAAGCTATTAGGCCCATATTGGTGCAGTAACCAAAAATTTAGTAAGACTTGGAATAAGATTTCCTACCTCATTTTTAACATCAGTGGAAGTGACACAGAATTTAGCCCAGCAATTCCTATACACTGATGTATAGGTACATATCTTTATATTACATCTTTACATTAGTGGAGACAGCATGTTACCTTAACTTTTGAGAATTGTCTAAACACTATAAACTCCTCATGTATAATGTGCTTGATGGTTGCTCAATGACCTTCAAGCATTCTTAAAAAAGGTGAATTATGCTAAAGCCTAGAGGTCAATATCTTACAATTTTTGAGCATAGT
This sequence comes from Carlito syrichta, assembly GCF_000164805.1. Taxonomy (NCBI): domain Eukaryota; kingdom Metazoa; phylum Chordata; class Mammalia; order Primates; family Tarsiidae; genus Carlito; species Carlito syrichta. Next base: position 750,093 of record NW_007259807.1, read on the forward strand.
TGCCTTTGAGAAGTCCCAGAAGATTGCACCTGCATGATGGTAAACATGCGTGCACACACACAATTTTGCTTGTATTTTCAGAAGTCCGTAGACCCACATAATTTTTTGATTTTTTTTTTTTTGTGTGTGTAGAGATGTTTCCCTATATTGCCCAGGCTTGTCTCAAACTCCGGGGCTCAAGCAATCCTCCTGCCTCAACCTCCCAAAATTCAGGGATTATAGGCCCACCAGGCCAGCATGACTTTCTTCCTGCTACTCTGGGTACATAGCAGTCAGGATAGACCTGAGCCAGGTTGAGGACTTGCAAGAAAAGGTCATGAGCTCTGGGCATTAACACTTAAGTAAAGGCTGGTCTCCTGTCATAGCTGGGTAGTTAAGGTGGCATTAGTAGTCATGATAGCTTACTGACCAGGAGCTCCTAAGGGATATTTTATCTGTCTTCTACTAGTGCACCGTCTTTGTATAAGACAAGTCAATTTTATTCCCATATACTTTATTTTCTCATTTCATGTTCACCAAAATTTTTACAGCCCTCAATATATATTACTGGACTCACAAAAGGGTAATTTTGAACAGAAAACTAGAAAAGAAAATATGTCTAATCTCACATTACTGCCTGCCTGTTATTTGAGACCCATGAGCCACTGGAAACTCTACTTTAAGTGTCTTGCTGAGTTACTCTGTAACTTAAATTTAATTTGTGTGTATTTTTGGCATGGTATTTGTTTTAGTAAGTATTTTTGGCACCTTAGTTTTGGCACTTCAAAATACAGCTCATAGACCTTCGTAAGTTCTCAAAGTTTGCTTTCCCACAGCCTAGCTCTAAGTGGCTGCCTAAGACATCCAAATGCAGTAAACTTCTTTAAAAAAAATTATGTGCAGCTTTGTTATACAGGTATCTTGTGTGATGGTGAAGTTTGGGCTTTTAATGTGCCTGCCTCCCAGGTGGTGAATGTGATACTCAATGGGTGGTTTTTCAACCTTTATTCCCCAATAGTCCCCAGTGACTGTTGTTCCCATCCTTGTTCCTGTGTGTGCCCAGGGTTTAACTCCCACTTATGAATGGGAGCATGCAGTATTCAGTTTTCTGTTCTTATGATAATTTGCTGAAACAGTAAGCACTGCGACAGCCAAAAGATTGATGCTGTGTGTGAGTGCTTTAGAAAATATCTAGCATCAATATAGCCCACACTTGTTTTCTTGAAGACAGAGAAAAAGTGCATTTCTTTAAGTATATCTCTTATGTCACCAAAGATCTACAAAAAGAAACTTTTAAAAACACTTCTGCCATTTTGGTAAATAATAATAATTATAACAACAACAAAACAGGATCTTGCCTGCATGCAGTCTTATCTACCCAGGGAGCTAGACTTATTATATTAATATGTGCTGAGACTTTTAAAAATAGTGATCTTCTGTAATCTATCGAGACTCGATGTTATCATTGTGCCACTGTAGGGCCAACAGTAATGTGGCTCTGGAAAGTGTAGATCCTGTTTAAACAGGAACCAGCAAGAACTAGACCTTATCAAGACTATGAGACTGGCAGACATTCTCTATCACTTGTTTATTTGTTCGTTGTTTAAAGAGTGAACTGAAACTGATTTACCCAAAGAATGAGAAAGCCCCATTAGCCATATTTTCTTGTATGCAATAAAGTTTGTCCCTTGAGGTCCACTGTGTTCAGCATTGTGATTCTTGTTGTCATGATGTTCCATTGCCTCATTTCTTTCACTTTCTAAGTTTTCATTTTGCAAAGAAATGTTATTTTTCATGAATCCTGGATGCTGAAGTTTAAATCTGTAAAAGCTTTGCCTGGCTAAAGCCTAAGACTCCCTTAAGACTCAGTTTAGGCATTGCTTCCTCTCGGTAATCATCTTTGTCTTTGGGAAAAGCATTTTTAGTGTGTCATAAATACAGTGTATGGGTAATAAATTCAACAAGCACTACTAGGAAAGGGTAATGCAAAGTTGAATAAGACATAGTTCATAGTCAAAAAATAATACATCCTTTTAATATTTCTTCTAGGTTTTCTACTTGTATGAAGTACTAATGATGTTTCTTAATGATGGTGCCATATAGTTTTGTGTAGAATGCAATAATTTTAAAAGGAATTGCAGTGTCTATGAACATAGTCATTGAGGACAGACTGCCTGGGATTGGCCCTTGACTCTTCTTGTTAAAAGTTGTGTGACCAGCCGGGCTCGGTGGCTCAGCCTGTAATCCTGTGCCTTTGGGAGGCTGAGGTGAGTGGATTGCCTGAGCCCGCAGGTTCAAGACCTGCCTGGGCAGCGAGACCTCATCTCTATAATAAATCAAAAAATTAGCCGGGCGTGGTAGTGCCCGCCTATAGTTCCAGCTACTTGGAAGACTGAGGTGGAAGGATCTCCAGAGCCCAGCAGGTGAGGCTGCAGTAGCCAGGAGAGGCCATTGCACTCCAGTCTGGGCGACAGAGTGAGACTCCAACTCCAAAAAAAAAAAAAAGGTTGTGTGACCTTGAGAAACTTAATATCTCTTAGCCTGAATTTCTTTATTTATAAATAGAAGAAACGATACTTACTTCATAGGTTTGTTGTGAGTATTCAATACAGTTATGTGTGTATACACACACACACACAAACTTATATATGTGTTCATATGTGTGTGTTTGTGTGTATGTATGTATAATTGTGTCCAGCACTGATTAAGTACTCAAATAACTTTATTACTATTATTTTCATTTTCATCGTTGGCTGACAAGGCCCTTCTCTCACCAATTTTTGTACTTTCTCTTTCCTGTCATTATTCAGAAAAAAAAAACCCACAACATTTTTTAGGTGTCATTGTGTTGGCAATCACCACATTCATTCCTGTAACTGACACAGAATGATTACACTGCAGAGCTGGAAATTCTGGTGAGGGGTGTCACCCATACCTTACTTAGTTTGAAGGAGCTGAGAACAGTATATCTTTCTTCCTTTGCGTCTTGAGTCAAACAGCTGAGCGTGGCCTGCCACCTGGGAGCTGGAGAGTGAAGAACTGCACAGTGACCACTGTGTACCCTTTCATTGGTGAGGTCTGGGTTTCTGATGAGCCTGCCCCCTGGGTGGTGAGCATGGTACCCAAAGGTTGGTTTTTCAACCCTTATTTCCCCTCCCTCCCTCCCTCCCTCCTGCCTTTGGTAATCCCCAGTGTCTGTTGTTTCCATCCTTGTGCCTGTGTATGCCCAGTGAGGAAGGGGAAGGAGAATGGCGAAGGTGAACTGACACCCTCAGTGTCTGGTAGGACTGGAGCAGGAGAAAGAAGAAAAAGGAAAAGGCTTGGGTGGGGTGTGGTTTAAAGGGAGTAGTCATTGTGATCTACTCTCTGGGGAATGCAGTCAAAGGTAATGTTCCAGGATGTATTCCAGTGCCCCTACTAGTTTCTAGGAAAGGACCGAGGGAGCCAGAGCTGGGACACTGCCTCACCTTCCTATCTATGAAATAGACATTAACCAAGGGGGGAAAACTTGTGTTAATTGTGAAAATTAGAACAGCATGGCTTTCACTGTGTACTCTTTTCATCCTGACTGCTAACACCACAGAGTCACTATTGGTGAACTGCTTATGAAGGAAGTAGGCTCATATAGACTCAGGTTATTTCATCATAAATTAAATGTTTTGTTTTTTCTAGAATTATTTGTCATATTTTTGACTTCCCATCTGATTGATCCAAATATGGAGATCTCTTGAGTGAAATTGTCGAGAAATAAAGCAAGCTGCAATCATTAGGAAATGCTTCTTATACCTCTTGGGTATAATGTTCACTGACTGGAGAAATGGGTCACCTGAAGCCCAATCCCCACTATGCAATATGTCAATATAACAAATGTGCACTTGTACACTCTGAATCTAAAATTAAAAAAAGAAATGCTTCGTATCATAAGAAGAGATAAAATTCCTACATAAAGAAAAAGAAAGATTAGGACCAGAATGCTGAAAAATTCTGATAAAAAATCCTTGAGTTTACATCTTTACTTTTGTTTTTACCATTGCAAATGGCTTAATGTGGAATACTGGTTCTTATTGTCTTAAGGAACTACTCAATAACTATTCATATTAGGTGCACTTCAGATTTAGTAAGCTGTGGGTCCTCTGATCACCAAATTGTAATTTTCATTGTTGGAGATGCTGCTTATGACATGGAATCAGATTCTGTCATGTACTCACTCTGTGACCTTGCCAAGTTACTTTTTAAAAAAATATTTAATTTTACTTTAGCGTTGTGGGGTACAAGTAGGGATTTACTACATAAGTAGGTTGCATGCAGGTAACGTTTGAGCTTCTGGCTGTCTCTCTCTCCCTGATAGTGGACTAGGTTTCCAGTGTATTGCCACGTGCCTCTGTCCCTCTTCCCTTCCTCCCTCCCCAGCAGTGTCCAGCATCTGCTGATCCCACCCTTGTACTAGCATGTCTAGTGTTCAGGGTTTGCTTATGAGTGAGAACAAATAGTATTCAGTTCTCTGTTTCTGTAATAGTTCACTTAGTATGGTGGTCTCCTGCTGCATCCAGGTTGCTGTGAAGGCCATGATTTTGTTCTTTATGAGATATTTAATATTCCGTCGTGTATATGTATCACATTTTCTTTATCCAGTCTGTTTTAGATGGGCATTTGGGCTGGCTCCATGTTTTTGCTCTTGTGAATAGTGCTGCAATACACATGCAAAACAAGTTATTCAAATAATCTGGTCCTTAGATTCCTTACCTGTAAAATGAGATAACAATGGCCACTTGAGGGCATTAGTGTGAAGTCTGAGATAATTTAGGTGCATGTGCAGAAGGTGATGGTGGGCACATCTTGGATGTTATCCATGTGTGCACTCTTTTTCTTCGTTGAATCTCTAGAAAAGCATGTATATAAGCCCTTGAGTGGTGGAATGCACCCCTTCATTGGTTATGTAAGGATAATAAGCCTTACTCCAATCAAAAACACAGCTTTTCTGATCTAGCTTCAAGAATTTTTACCAGAGTCCTGATTTTGAAGAAAAGTATAAAAATGCCCATTTCCCCATGGGTTACAAAATAATAAGGTTTTCCCCCTTTTGTTATCTTCTCAGTTAGTTATTTCAGCATATCACAGCATTAAAACACTTCCAAAGAAAAGGTCACTCTTTCTCCGATCAAAACATTTCTTTGCTGTTCTGTTCCCAGAGGTGCACATGGGAACAACAATCAATAAGAGAAGCTCATGGAATGTTTCCACTTACCTTTGAGGAAAAGCCATTAGGTCAACACATCTGGCCATGGTTTTACCACTAATAATTTCTCTCATAATGGCATTTCCTAATCACTGGGTGAAAATAACTTCAGTTGCAATAATAGAATTCCATCAGGATGTTTAAGGTCTTCTTCAGAACTTTGACCTTAAGATTTTTTTTAAAAACTATTTTGGCATTTAAAAATCATGCAATGTAATAAAAGCAATTCCTGATGTTTCAGATGAAAGGGATAAAACATTTTTCATTATGATATCAGCCACAAAATAATTAAGCATTGTTAATCCACATTTATTTTTTTATATTTTTTGCTTTCTAATATTTATGTATTTTCAACTACAGACATGGTGACCGGAGGGCATTCATTATTACATTTCTTCATGACTTTGAGCAGCGCCTTTCACCAGGGTTCAAACCTCAGAATAAGTGCAATTCTTACAAGTTTCCCATCTCACTGAGAAATAAAGATAGGCTATAGTAAACTTCTTTTGACCTAGAAGAAAATAACAAAGATTTTTCAAACTAGAGCTCATGTGAATATTTTAGCAGCAGGTGGATTGTAGGATTGTTATTGTATCTGTCTCCTTGCCTGTGAGTTTGCATGCAAAGCTCTGTGAAATCCCTTAGAAGAATGAAGAACATGCTAGAGAGATCCCAGATAGGAATATGTACAATTCCATTTGATAGTTTAAGCACGGCAATTTTAGAGAGCTCCTGGAAGGTTTATCAAGTGAATGTGACCATGAGAAGTCCATTCATAAGCTACGATAGATATGGCAAAGGCTTATAAGTCATATTGGCAAATTTAAAGCAAGACTTGCAGATGAATTCTGAAATAGTGCTGTGTTGTATCGAAATCGCAACTACTCACAATCTCTCTGTGGCTGGGTGCTCAGAAATTATCTATTAGGATTAGGCCATGTATGTGTGTGATTTGGTTTGAAATTCACTGACTGTTTGCTTTAGGTAAGGTTTTTTTTTAATTGAATTTTACTTTGTATCATGTGATATTCCATACATACCAAAAAGTATGTAAACCATGAGCTATATTTGTAAAATAAACACTAGCACAGCTACTGTTTAACTGAACAGCATGAAAATCACCAACACTCTTTTTACTGCTTAGGTGCCACTTCCATTCACATTCAACTCCTGGAGGTAAATACTATCTTAAATTTCATTTGTGCATGATTTTGAGCTTTCTAGAAATTTATAATTATGTGTATATATGTCCATATGCTTTTTTTTGTTGTTGCTGTGACTTGCTTTTTTCACATGCTGTTATACTTTTGATATTGTTATGGCATGAAGATTCCTTCACAGCCTAGGCAACATAGGCAGACCTCATCTCTCCAAAAAATAAAACATCTGGCCAGGTGTGGCAGTGCACACCTGTTCTTCTAGCTACTTGGGAGGCTGAAGTGGAAGGATCTCCTGAGCCCAGGAGGTAGAGGCTGTGGTGAGACAGCATCATGCCATTGCATTCCAGCCTAGGTGACAGAGTGAGACCCCTACTTAAAAAAAGAAAAGAGAGAGAGAGAGAGAGAGAGAGAGATTCATTCACTCTGCTTTATAATAACTCATTGTGTAAGATTACCATAACTTAATTATTCATTTTCTGGTTAGCAGACACTTGAAGCATTTTCATTTTTTGTTATTAAAGCCAGTATGGCTAAGATGATTCTTGTACAGCTGTTTTGGTGCATATAGGCAATAGTGTCTCTACAGTATGTGCATGGGAGTAGAATTTTGAATGACATGAAAGCAATGCCAAATTATTTTACCAGAGGATCATATAATCTAGCATATTACAAAGAAGGCAAGGTACCTGGATATCTGGATGTTTGAGAACACCCCAGCATCTCTCCCACAGCAGCTTGAGGCAGAGAAACCATGCAGAATTTCTTCTTCAGTATTTCACCCATGTGAAACCAATGGTTGCCCAATAGAGTTGTAGTAGGCATCTTCTCATGCTTCTTTCTCAGATAAAACTAGATATTTTAGACCAGGTATAGTGACTCACACCTGTAATTCCAGCACTTTCAGAGGCCAAGTGAGAGAATTGCTTGAGTCTAGGAATTTGAGACCAGTCTAGGCAACATAGTGGGACCTCATCTCTCTAAAATATAAAAAAGTTATCTGGGTGTGGTGTCACACGCCTGTAATTCCAGTTACTCTGGAGGCTGAGACGGGAGGATTACTTGGGTTCAGGAGGTCAAGGCTGCAGTGAGCCAGGATCATGCCACTGTACTCCAGTCTAGGCTACAGAGTGAAACCCTGTCTTTTTCTCTCTCTCTGTCTCACACACACACAACCAAAACCCCCCAAAAACTAGATATTTAAAGTAGGACAACTTAAAGTCACCCATCAAAATCATAATTGCTATCTCATATGTACCTGCTTAAATAAATGTGTTCAGAGTCAAACCTTTACATGTACCTAGGTGTCTAAATTCTTCTCTTTTTTAAAAAATAAAATCTTCATTCCTTAAGCATATTTGTAGTGTTGTGTTTTCTCAATATACAAGTCAAGATGTTTGTGTTTAGTTTAGTCAAAACCTATTAGGACAGAGCTGCTACTTTGATTGAAATGGAATTCATGTATGCCCATGTGAAACACGGCAAATAAGAACCCATAATAAATTTTCCTGTCCTTAACTGAATGAAAATAGGTTTTTATAATTGAATTTCTTTCATGTTTTTCACATTTGCATCCTGGAGAAAATGGAAAGATTTATTATAAGCATGATATGAATTGCTCATCTGTAAAAAATATCTTAATAACAGAGGTTTCTGCAATGACTGAAAAGAATGGGAAGATAAGAATGGGTTTGTTAGCCTTCCTTTATAATGAATTCAGTTAAGAGACACCATTGTGGGGTTTTGTTGTTGTTGTTGTTCCTTTGTTTTGTTTTTTTGTCAGAGTCTTACTCTGTTGCCCAGACTGGAGTGCAATGTCATGCTCATGACCTCCACAGTTTCTACCTGCTGGGCTCAGGTGATCTTTCTGCCTCAGCCTTCCAAGTAGCTGGAATCCCTATGCCCAGCTAATTTTTTATTCATTTATTTTGGAGATGAGGTCTCACCAAGTCTCCCAAGCTGGTCTTGAATTCCTGGGTTCAGGCAATCCTCTTGCCTTGGTCTCCCAAAGTGCTAGGATTATGGGTGTGGGCCACTGTGCCGGGCTGATGCCATTGTTTTTATGTAACAGTGGTAGTGGTAGAAACTTAAAGACATCTATAGGAATGGAGTGAGCCCTGGATCCAAGATCTGAATCATTAGATTTACTTGGTTTCCCATGAAGTGTTCATTATAGATGAACTGTATCCGGAATCTCCCTAACCCCCTTGGATACCTAGCAGGAAGTTTTATAGGAACCCAAGGGCTGAGGTTTTCAGTTCAGACTCTAACTCTCACGACTATTTAGCTGAAGTATTTGCCATATCTCTTGTCATTTTTCATAGTGCTTGCACATAGTAGGCACTCAATAAATATTTGTGAAAAGAATAAATGAATGTAACCAACTGCCTCACCCTCATCCTGCTACTATGATGATCATGCTGAAGAGTTAAAGAAAAAAGTACAAAAATCTTGGCAGAATTGTATATGCATGCCTTTCTAAGGTTGTACATATCAAATTTACACATATCTGATGATAATGAAAGCAACAACAGTGCGCACTTATTTAGTGACTATGAATGTTCTAGGTGCTGGATTAGACAGTCTTTTTATTTAATCTTTATAACAGGTTTACAATACGAGTATCAGTATTTCTATTTTATAGATGAGCAAATTGAGACTTGAGAGAAAAATGAAAGACCAGTTATGAAATCTAGATCCGATTAACTGGGTTGCACTTCCTTGAATGCAAAAGCATTTAAAAAACAAAAAATCCCTTCCAATGTTTGGTTTATGATTGGATTTTAAAAGTATTTTTTTGAAAACTATATGATTTTGATTCAAGGCAAAGACTATCTCATACATTTTATATATTACACAGAACTTCTAAACATTCAAGTAGTCACTCTGAAATAAAACAGACATCAGAAATAAATATTAAGTTGTGTTTATTGCCAGAAATATACAGAAAAGTTCTGAATACTCAAAGAAAAATATTACACTGTGGTCGTGTGCTGGTGAATACCACATTGTCTGTGTAAGACATTCCTGAAATGTTTAAATTATTTAGTCCATGACTGAGTTGGAAGGGAATTGTGGTGTCTGGATGACCACAGTGCTCTGTCAGGAGCTGAGGACTTTGAACGTGACAGGGACTTAGTTAACCCAGGGAGCTGGCTGTCTTTCAGTTGAGGATTCACTGGCCCATCCATCTACTTCTTGAAGTTTTCCCTCACTGAAAATGATACAACAAAAATACAATTTCCCACAATTCTCATTACCCACCTTTAACATTCATGCATTTTTTTCTTTTATTGAAATATGGTTAATTTCTTCTTTGTTTAGCCAGTGTCCTATACTTTTTCACCGTTGGTTTGGGTGTGTGTGTCTTCTCGAGACAGCTAATTTCTGTTGGAATGTAAGCAGCTAGAGGTTCTGCTGCTGTTCTGCTCTGTCCAGGGCACCATTCTCTAAAGATAATTGCCTAACGCCATTATGTCTTTATGAGGTGTAACAGATGCCAGCTCTTGCCTTTGCCCTCTACATTCCCTAAAATGCCACCCTCCCTTTCCCAAATTGGTTCCATGCCTCATATCTGGGACCAGTCAATGGCAAAATAAAGACAGACACAGGGCAATTCTACACTGTAGCAAAATTTAGCTTGCTATCTTGAAAATAGTCATACTATTTTGGGATTTTACAGTAAACAAAATCCAGACAGCAGACCAGAGGGGCCATTTATGAGTTATAAAATTGCCTGGGTAAGATAAGGCAACTCATAAATGATTCAGTGAAGCTCACAGGATAAATCTTATTTCTCATACACATGAGTCCAAGGAAGATTCTGTGGTGTTCTTAGCCCTTGATAATGTAAGAGAGGAACACATGTCACATTAAGAACCTGACATGACATTAGAGTGCTATAAAATGTTCAATTAAACATGGCAACTGCAGGACAAATGGTACCCAGGACACAGTTCTTTGTTTGCCTTTAAGAACTTTAATGTGTCTTATTTATTGAGGGCAAAGAACATAAGGATAGTAAAGTGACAGCCTCCAACCCATCTGAAAATATTTGTGTTAGTGTCAAGACAAATAATAAATGGGGCCGCCTTTTCATAAGATGGACAGAGTTGCGTTTGGCGGATTGCACCTTATGGAATTAGAGCCGACTTAAGGAAAACTGCTCCAGCATCTGTCTTCTTTCAAGCAGATTGTCAAGAGGAAAAAAGACCAGGGGAGGGGGGATAAGTGGAAGGAGGGAGAAGAGGAGGGAAAGAGAAGCGGGGAGGAGGAGAGAGAAGCAAGCAGGGATAGCTCACACGTTTTAAGCCCTCAAGATAAGCTGTCCTTAGAACCTTGACGGCTCCAGAACTTGACACATGCTTTTGCTCTCTGGGGGACCTTTCTTCCTGCTCTGCGGGCAGATCACGGTCACTGAGCTGTGACGCCCAGGCACTTGCCTGACCTGACATAATGGGCAGCTATTTACGGCAAACAAGGTAGATGGAAGAACATAGGCTTAAATGATGCTCTGGTGTAAGCAGGAATCCACTGGGATCCCTCGCAAACCAGTCAATCTTCTGGGTTTTTCCCCCCCTCCTTTCTCCGCCCTCTTCTTTTAGGTTGGGACTATTTATTTCTTTCCCTCAGGACCGAACCACAGATGCCTGACTCCTCTTCCATCCAACCCCCTCCGCCTCCCCCACTCAAGATCAATAGAGTGGGTTAAAGAAGCAATTGTGTGACAATAAATAAAAAAGAAAACTAGGTTTGGATACTACCATTTCCAAAATGACTGTTTCTGGCTTTGCTTTTTATCCATTACTAAGGAAAAGGAAGAAAAAGAAAAAAAAAGCAAACGGCCCCAGAAGGCCTCCTGGTTACACTGTCAGACCGCTTCAATGAGAAACCCAATCAGACTTGATTTGTGAAGAGTGTCAAAAGCTGTAGTGAATCATGTACACATTGTCGTCTATTACGTGAAGCTGCTGCTTTGCAAACTGAAGGCTTCTCATGCGCGATTCTGAAGCTAGTGGTTGTTTATTTTGCCTGCATCTAAGAACACAAATTTGCATTCTCCATTTCCTGGTCAAGGGGAACAATCCGAGTGGGAAGCCTTGGGTGGTGAATGTGAGTGAATGCACAACAAAAAGGAATGTGCAGTTTTGCCTTCTCTCCTCCAGACCTAAGCCCATCGCAGTAGCAAAAATGATCTAAAACGTTTTTCTCCCATGGCATCTTGTTTTTCAAAGAGCTACAGGGATTTTATTTCTGTTATTGCATTTGTTTCCTATTAACAGAGGTAAGACAGGCAGGTATACCAAATGGAATCTGAGGCTCACTTGTCAAGGTCATAGTGTCAGTAGCATATGGGTCTCAAAATCTTCTGACTTTCACATTGGTCCCTTTCTCCGCCCTACCCCCAAAGAGCAAATTCTTTTCTTAAATAATATAAAGAGTTAAGTGAATGGCACAAGTAATACTAGAACCTTAGTTTGTTCTTAGCCTCTAGGGATTCAATGCACACCTTCCTGTCTGTGAATCTCATTATATAAAAAACTCAAAACGAGAGACTCAGCTCCTTGGCCATCTGACATGAATGGAACACAGGTTCCTATTGGAAAATAACAAGTTTGTTTTTTTTTTCCCTCGAGAGTAAAGTCTACATTAGCTATAGAGAATAGAAACATTCTATAGTTTTATTACTGGATTGTAATAGCTTTGTTGGACCTTTATACCATGTCAAGCAAACGATCATACCTGGCTTTCAAACAAGTTCATAAATCAAGAAAATCATCTCACTCTGCCTACTCTCCTTATTCATTCTTTTAGATGCTCTTACAAAACTTTCCTGCCACTTAAGAATATTTGCAGTAAAGTGGAACAAGAGCGAAACAGACATTTGAAATCCACAGATGACCTCTACCCTTCAATTCAGGAGGTCCTTCCCAACTCATCTTCCCCCAAAATTAAGCAGTGAAATTATTTTGCCTCTGTATAAGCTACTGTTCCTTCTCTTGTGGGAAATGGTTCAGGCTAGAGGCAGGAGACTGAACAACTTTTTCTTTTTCTTTTTTAGTACTCTTTAAAACATTTCTCTGTGTCTGATTTATTCTCGCCATCTTCAGCTGAGCTTTCGGAAGGTGACCCTTGGTTCTGTTGATTGGGAGCACAATAGCCAATTTTGTTCTTTTTTTTCTTTTTAGGCTGCCAGAAATAACCCCATGTTCTTGGCTACTTTCGTATTTTCAAATAAGTTATTTCCAAGACTCTTATTTTCACATCTTCTCTGAGAAATTTCACTCTTGGCCATAAGTATGATTTGCCAGTGGACTGGACAGAGTACATTTTACAGCTACAGTTTCACCCTGGAGAAATGGAATAAAGAAGACAGTGTTTGGGCACCGTGGTAGGAAACAAAATGGAGGTTTTATTATCCCGTCCATAACTAAAACTTGTAAAATAACTAGGTTTTAAATTAGAATGGTGACTATGAAGAACATGCTATTGTTGCAGAGAAAGCTACAGTTTGGGACCATTTAAAAAAAAATAAAGAAATTAGTCCTTCCTCACCCTGCAGTCAATGAGAACAATATATGGGACAGACATATCAACAGCTGGTAGGCGACACGGGACTCTGGAGGGTGTGTGGCATTCTGCCTTAGTATTATTCTCAATGTGCGTGTGATTTATTTCAGAGGCTATATACACTGAAATAAGAAATGAGCAAGGTTAGAAGCTAGCATTTTGGGTCTACAGTGCTCTCCAGATGTACAGTGACGGGTCACATGCGTTACCAGCTTCCCCACGCTCACCTGCCCCACTGCCTTGAGTTCTTTGATGTAGAAAGAACAACATTCTTTGAAATGTAATTGACATGTTTCCATGTGCTGTAAAGCAGGGTTCCTCAACCTCAAGAGTATCCTTGGCAGTCTAAGCCAGACAATTATTAGACTCTTTGTTGTAGAGGGCTCGTCTGTGCATCGAAAGGTATTTAGCAGCATATCACCAGATGCCAGCAGTACACCTCCCCTCAGCCTCCCCCAACCACCCCATCACCAGATGTGGCCATCAGAAATGTTTCCAGACATTGCCAAATATCCATTATGGGACAACATTTCCCGAGATTGAGAACCACTGAGGTAAAGTAATATATGACATTCACGTTGTTTCCCCTTTCCCGCAGACTGGTGTCTGTGCTCACTTTTAGAAAGAAGTTCTGAAGTCACTGTGTCAGTCACGGAGGGGTACCTCTCAGACTTCCCTCTTAATAGAACCTGCTGGGGGAGTCTCCAGTCCTGCTAAAGCCATGCCCTCCCCAGCTGCTTCTAGCCAAAGACATGGCACAGAAGGGAAACTGGAGTTGGGACATTTCTGACAACGTGATACCCATCAAATGGCATTCCATTTTGAGGCTAAAGCATCCTCAAGCTGTATTACTCTCTGAGGCTCTTTGTAACCCATTCTTCTTCCTTCTCCCTCTCCTTTTCCAGGTGCCAGACTTGTATCATGGTCTTGGGGTCTCACAGTCTTCACTGCCTCCTCTCCCCTCTATGTTTCACAGACATTTCCCAGCAAATCTCCTGCACTTCTAATTTCATCTTGGATCTGCTTCCTGGATTAATCGACCTGCTGCAACTGCCATTACACATGTGTTATTCTCCCCCTCCTCCGCATCTCTATTCTATAATGTATAGTTTAATAACAAGGAGCAGACTAGACTGGGCATGTGATGTGGGTTAAGGACAGCAAGAGAGGAGGTTCCTGGCTATGTCTTCAAGGCCTTTCCTTAGCTTTGTGTGAGTGATGCAGAACTCCCAGGACTTAGATGCCATGCTATTTGTGATCATTAGGGTGTGAGGGAAGGAAGGTGAAGTCCTCACAGTAGAAGATGCAAAATGGTCAGGTGAGAAACTCTTTGGTGTTACATGCTTATAATATTTAGTTTTGTATTATCCAAATTTTGTAAATTTGAGCACTCTTATCTTTAAAGGGGATTCTCTAAGTCGTGTGTGTGTGTGTGTGTGTGTGTGTGTGTGTGTGTGTGTGTGTGTGTTTCCTTTGAAAGACCAAGGGAAGGGTTAAATTAAAGGAGGTGCAGGAAAGTAGAAGAGGAGGAAGAAGAGGGAAGTGAGAAGGTCAAACTCTTTGATTCTCTTTCCCCAAGTTGTGAGCTATTCCTTTAGTTAGAATATAGCTATCAGAGAAGGAAGATTGTAGACATGATAACTATAAAATTTATTAATGAAACAATCATTGTTTTGAGAAAAGAATGAACTATTTGTGTAGGTATTGCATTCTTCATCTATTTAACAAACAGTTGAGAGCTGTTTGTGGGCTAAATTCTACTAGCTGTTGGTGATAGAGGAGTGAAGGAAAAAAACAGGGTCTGTGCCCTTCTGGAACTTCAAGTCTAAGAGGTCATAAAAAACAAATAAAAAGAAAACTGTAATTCCATGTGACACATGATCATAAAAGGAGTTGAAGTAGGCACGCAGGATCCGTAGACCTGAAGAATAGGTAGTTGCAGGAGCAAAGCAGTGGAAGGAAGAAATTTTGAAGCAGAGGAAACAGCATAATACAAAGGTCCATGGGTGAGAAAGTAGAAATAAATACTGTGGCTGAAATATATATGGTGGAGTAAGAAGTGCACAGGAATGGCCTAGAAAAAGTTGTATTAAGCAGTTTGTGCTTCAGTCTAAGAGCAATGGAGAACTAAAGAAGCCTTTTGCTTTAGTTGCAATGAGGGAAAGGGCTAAAGGGGAAAATAACGGAGAAAGGATGGCCTGTGGGGACTGTTGATGTAATCCAGGTAAGAAATGATGGTCCCCAAATCAGATGTGTCCGTGTCTGGGGACATGGGTTTTATTATTGGGAGGCAGTGTTGATAATTTTGGTTATGAGGGAGAAAGGAAAAGAGGGCATATCGGTTTCTGGCTTGGCAAATGAGAGTAACACAATTGTGGGAGCAGATGGTGAGTTCAGTTTGGGACAGGTTGGGACTTAGGGGCCTGTGGGACAACTAAGCATATCTAGGGTCCAGTTGAGAGATATGGCAGAAGACTTGGGTTTGTGAGACATCTAAATGTAGATGGGGATGGAGGCTGTATGTAGTGTGTTGGGAGGTGCAGGGGGCGGAGAAAAGCTACTCTGGGAGAGTGTGGAGAGCCCTGAAGGGTGAGGCAGAAGCGGAGCTTGCACAAGGGGCTAAAAGGAGCAATGAAAAAATTGCAGGTACTCTTGAGGAAGGCCAAGCAAGATGACACTGAATAGAGACCATTCATGAACAGCTGCAACATCCTCAGGGACTTTCATGGGAACTGGGTGGATGGTGGTTACTGGAGTCAGGGGCAAGTGGGCTGAGGAAGTAGGAAGACAGTGAGGGCAGCCATGGAAAGGGAAGGAGAGAGAGAGAGAGAGAGAGAGAGAGAGACTGGAGGAAGGGACAGTGATGTCAGAGAAGATTTTTCTGAAGAAATGGGAATGAATTGAGTATATTCAAATCGAGATAGAAAAGAGTCCAGAAAGAGAAAGGAGCTGAAGGTATGGAAGACAGAAAGCAAGACTTTAGAGAAGGTGATCTCCTGAAAACTCTAAATCAGACCATGTCATTTTCAAATAAAAACAACCCACATCCTCCAATAGCTTTCACATGCATGTAAAATATGAATCTTGGCCCCTTTTCCTGGCCAACAAAGTCCTGTATGACTATCCCCTGCCTGCCCCTCTCATTGCCTCTCCTACCACATTCTCTCCCTTGCTCACAGTGATTTGGCACTCCTGGCAGTCTTGTTGTTTCCCAAACATTCTGAAATAGTATCCAAAAGAGTGCCTTTGAAAAGTGGGTCCAACTTTGTGAGATGGGCTTTTCACTGCTCCTTGCATAGTTGGTTCTGTCACTCGGGTCTCACATTACATGTTAGTGAAGACTTTTCTGACACACAACCTCAGACAGCCTCTAGTTAGTGCCCACCTAGTTTCATTTTCTTTTCTTTTTTTTTTTTTGAGTTGGAGTTTCTCTCTGTCACCCAGACTGGAGTGCAGTGGCCGCTCCCGGCCACCGCAGCCTCGACCTGCTGGGCTCCGGCGTTCCTTCCGCCTCAGCCTTCCAAGTAGCTGGAACTACAGGTACGTGCTACCACGCCCGGCTAATTTTTTGACTTATTGCAGAGATGAGGTCTTGCCGAGTTGCCCAGGCGGGTCTCGAACCTGCAGGCTCAGGCAATCCACTCACCTCAGCCTCCCAAAGTGTGGGATTACAAGCTGAGCCACCGAGCCCGGTGTTTCATTTTCATCATAACCTTTTTGGTTGGGTTTTTTTTGGGGGGGAGTATATCTGCTTTTCTCCTTTAGAATAAGCTCCTCATGAGTAGGGACCATGTGTGTCTTGTTCAACATTGCATTTCTATCATCTCCAACAATGCCTGAAAAATGGGAGGAAACTGGATTCCAAATCTCTGGGAGGAACAACTGATAACAACAACAACAACAACAACAAAACCAGCAGAATTGCCAGGTAGTCCTAAGACCAGGTTAGGAATGAAAACATTGGTTATAAAGAGAAGCCATTCTTCAGGGCTGTATGGTTTTTCTCTGGCCAGATCAGTGGACTCAGGAGGCACCAAGAAAACTGATACTTAAGTCAATACAATGTTGTAATTTCTCAGAACTAGTAAGGCCTCTATATACAAACGTTCAAGTTGCAAACTTCAAAGATGCAAACATGTGGTCACATGTCCAATCTCGTAATTAGTTCACATGTCTGGCATATAGTCACATGTGTTGCATCCTGTACAAGTGATTGTGCTTTTATGTACTTTACTGAACCGTATTTTTGTTTTTTATGTATTATTTGTATGAAAAATTTGTAAACCTATTACAGTACAGTGCTATATGGCCAATTGTGTTAGTTGGGAACCTAGGCTAACTTTGTTGGACTCACAAACAAATTTGACTGAAGAACATGCTCTTGGAATGGAACTTGTTCGTATGTAGGGGACTTACTGTAATGGCAGAGTGAGGGAGTCGATGCTATGCCAAGGGTGTGTTTGAAGTGACAGACTAAATACTTGAAGGTACAGACAGAGGTTCGGAAGGCTGGAGTTCTCCATGAGCTAAAGAATGGGTGAAGAATATGTGATGTGCATTACCATATGCGTGCATCCTCTCTCTACAAGTGGTTGTACAACTGATGAGAGAACTGGCAGGAAAGAAGATTAGAATCAGAAAAGAATGTTCTTCACCTACAGAGGTGAAGAAGTTCTGGGTGTTGATACATTCTTGGTTGTGACCAGGGAAGCAGATGGCAGAATAGACTGGCCCATTGGATGGAAGGTCAATGGAGATGAGGAAGTGAAGGAGCCACAAGACCAAGAAGTGAGACAGTCTGTTTTCCTAGACATTTAAATCCCCGGATTGGTGCCTAGGGCTTGGAGTGGAGAGGGAGAGGCTAAGCCAGATACCAAAATCTACTGTGAATGAGACATGTGATTGGTAGGTGAGCACAAGACACCAGTAAGAAGGGGCATGTGATGGTGCAACCATATTTCTACAGCAAAGATGCAGGGACTCTTATATGAGGAAAGAAAGAGTCCTGAGAAGTGAGGAGGATGCTTTCCCATCTCTTTACCCTGAGATGTATGGAGCAAGGAATAAATGGCCTTTCCCTGGAGCCATGAGCATAGGAGAAAGTCGGGCTTCCACTCAGACCAGCTGGCAGGACGTTTAGGGAAGCGACTGAAGATATAGGTGTTTAGGGGTAGCAAAGAAATCTGATAGAAAGTTTTTTCAGTAGAAAGACTGAATCAGGTCACAGAAGGAAGGGTGAAGGAAAAGCAGCCCAGAGCAACAGTGGGATGAGGGTACAGAAAAGGGAAGATAATTGGAGGAATCTATATCCTGGGGAGTAACAAAGATAATGGGGAGGTGAGATATGGTAATTTATCTGTGAAAAAAGTTACACACTTTCCTACAGAATACCCAGAAGTCAGTTGAAACCTGGTTGTGCTGCCTTTTTCTAGGAGTATTTGTCTTTTGTGCTCAGGATAGCTCTCATGTCTCTGGAAACATTTTGGCTGGATCAATGGTGTGAACGTTGGAAAGAGACCTCACCCTAGACTCCTGGAGCCAGGCTCCTATGGGGCTGGAGGCCTGTGTCCTATGCTGGCTAAGCCAAGAGGCCTGTGGTTAGGGGCTGGTCTCCAGGAGATCAGGGTAGGACAAGTCTACTCTTGTTTTACATGTTCACCAGGGACCAACTGGGGTGAGGCCACCTGGTGTCATATTATTGGGTGATGTGCAGCCCAGGCCGGCAGGGTGATGTGAGGTGATTCTTATGAGAACTAACCCCTTCTTCTACAAAACTTGTTGTGAAAGATCAACTTCAAATTTGTTGGTTGCCCCTAGTTTGGGGGAGATTCCCAGTCTATTTCTTTACCAAATATTTATATGTGGGGCCAGTTGCAGTGGTTCACACCTGTAATTCCAGCACTTTGGGAGGCCGAGGCGGGAGGATCACTTGAGCCCAGGAGTTCGAGACCAGCCTGGGCAACATAGTGAGACATCGTTTCTATACAAATTTTAAAAAGTGTGCTGGGTGTGGTCGTGTGCCCGTGTAGTATCAGCTACTTGGGAGGTTGAGGCAAAAGGATCGCTTGAACCCAGGAGTTTGAAGCTACAGTGAATGGTCATCATGCCACTGTACTCCTGGGTGATAGAGTGAGGTTCCAGCTAAGAAAAAAAAAAGATTTGTGTTTGGTTGTAAATGAATCACATACTTATTGAGAATCCAGATTTTCGCAGCACTGGACAGAAAGATATATGGTACAGTTTCTGCCAGAACCTGCTTGGGAATTGAGAAGTTATGCAGCAAAACTCCAATGAAACAGCAAGTAGGTAATTTTAGCTATGGTACTTGAAAGAGGGGCAGTGGAGTATCTAAAGGATACACAAAAAGCACGCATTAAATAAAGAACTGATCACTGATGGATGGACAGCTTCTGGGCAGCTCCCAGGCCTGAAATATTTCTTTCTTTGTTAAAAGCTAGGGTTGTCTATAAAACTTTGCTTCTAGCTGGTGAAGAAATCAGATAAGTGGATAGTTTTTGGTATGTCAGGGACCTGGGGCAGGCATATCCACAGAACCTGAGAGGAATCACACTTCTGATTTTTTGGGGGGTGGACACATTACTATAGATTTTTATAGCAGTAGTGAGACAGTATCATAGCTAATTAATGAAGATCTCATAACAGAGACTGAAGCATGACTAATTATAAACAGGTATAAAATGCTCAGTTGCTGCAAGGAAGCTTTGTTTTGAACAGTTGTCACTGTTTTGATGTGGCTCAATATGAATCAGGATGTCATGGATTGTCCTGAAACATAAAAGGGGATGGCAGACGGTCTGGACAAAGGTTAGTGACAGAAGGAGACTCTCAGTCTTTCCCTTAGTCAAATGTGTGGGAAGTTTGGGATATTTATTATTCAGGTCTGTTTTGTGTATTGTGTATGTATGTGCGCATGTACTTGGCCAATAGAATGAGGTTAAAGTGATGTGTCCAAGCTAAGCCTAGGCCTCAAGAGGCCTTGTTCCCTTAGGACCTCTGCCTCCACCAGGTGAACAAGCCCATCAACCCTGCTAGAGGTTAACAGCCCACACAAATCAGAGTCCAATCAACAAATTGCCCCTATCAAGGCCACAGAGATGTGAGAGAGTCCAGCCAACATCATGAGGTCCATATTCCTGACCCACAGCGGAGTTTATATTGTTGTGAGTCCTGTTGAGATCAATCAAACCTGGCTCAGATCTGCAGAACCATACACCTGGCCTGCAGACTTGTTCAGTGACAGATGGTGATTGTCTAAGCCACCAAATTTTGGGTTTTTTCTTTCAGCAACAGATAACTAAGTAACCACTATTCATGTGTGCTCCTTCCTTGTTAACCTCATAATCCTGTTGGATGGATCAAACGAATACACTAAGAGATATAATTCTGACCAGAAAGAAGAGAGTAATTAGAGTGGGCTGGGATAGTAAAAGGATACACAAAAGAGAAAGGATCTGGGGTGGACCTAATGGCCTCCCAGGCTCTAAGCAAGCAGGGGATGTGTAGGCGGATGTAAGCCATTCCAGGCAGAGGAAAAACACATTTAAATGTGGAGAGGGGGATGAGAACACAGCATGGGGGTGGACAGTGACATTTATATGGCAAACTTCAGTCACCTTTAAAGAACTCTCCATTTGATGCAATACGCCTATGGAGACGCTTTTTCCACTGTTCAAAACATGTTTTGAACTTGTCGATTTTGATGCCTTTTAGTGCTTCTGCCGTTTTTGTTTTTGTTTTTTTTGATTCACCTCTTCCACAGTGGCAAAATGTTTCCCTTTAAGGACTTTTTGCATTTGGAGAAACAAACAAACAAAAAATATTGCATGGGCTGACATTGGATTGGGCAGCTTCAGGAAAATGCTCTTGGCATGCAAGGTAGGGTATGCATGTGTGTGTGTATGTATAGAACAACCGAGCCTTGACCAATCTATATATGAGGGGGGACTCCCCAAAATGGAATTTTTTTTTTGGCAGGCGGGGCTCTTGTAGTGCAGGCTTCTCCTACTAGATAAGTGTTCTAGGAGCCCATTGCCATCAGTGTACCAACTAGCATTGTTGTGAAAGACTGCGTTTGGCGTCAGTCAATTTTTTTGTGGAGGTTCTTTCAACCTGTTTTGTCCATTTCATGATAGGTGATTTATGAGCGCCCTGCCCATACCACACTGAGTTTAGTAGTTTTGCCCCAAACTGGCATGACCCCTGTGCCCCACGCTCCCTATTCATCCAGTCTCACCCCAAGCAACAATTTTTTTGTTTGTTTCTCCAAATGAAAAAAGTCCTTAAAGGGAAACATTTACCAATGTGGAAGAGGTGAAACAAACAAACAGACAAACAAACGGCAGAAACACTAGAAGGCATTAAAATTGATGAGTTCAAAACTTGTTTTGAGCAGTGAAAAAAGCATCTCCATAGGTATATTACATCACACGGAGAATACCTTAAAGGTGACTGAAGTTTAAACATGTAAGAATAAATACACAATTTTAATAAGTAAATTCCTTTTTGGGGGTCCTCCTTCATAAAACCACATGGCTTGTTGCCAAAGGTGTACTATAGATCTCATCTCTGTTGATGATGCTTTCTGATGACTCACATCTCCTTCTGAAACATCTTATCAAGAGCACTTGTGAGTGCTCATTTCTGGACCCTCCATTTGGGTGCATTTCCCTCAGGCCCTGTGTAGCATGCTATCTCTCCAAGGTAGCCATGACTCTGTGAGCCAGACACATCTCCAACTGAGGATTACATTAACCTTCATTTTTTTTCAGGACTCATCATAAGTCATAGATGACATTCATACTTTTATGTTTCTATTTTCTGTAGGATTTCAGAGGTGGAGGTGGGCAAAGGACTACTGGTGCTACAGACATCTTCTCTACAAGGTATTGGACTTCACACCGCATCTTTTTGGCTTCTCCATCATTGCCGCTGCCATGGCCAAGGTACCAGTAACCAATTATGGCCAAGGATTGTTCCTCTACCAATAGATCTTCTCTAGTAGTGTCCTGGTAGCAAAGATCACAGGAAAAGTAGAATTCCTTACATTAATTTTCAAAAATATAAAGTGTTTTGTTCTCTAATGGTATTAAGAACACAATCCAAGATAGCTCTGTGTCACTGTGGCATAATCTTATAATCCGATCACTCTGGCAAACTTCTTCATGGTCTAATCTGAGTATTTGCTTGAATTGCCATGAATGTAGAGAGTCAACATTTCCCAACAGTAAGGGTCCATTTTACTCCAAATGTAAATGGGGATGGCTGATACAACTGCAGTCTAGAATTCTCCTAGCCACAGATGATCTATGCCATTCCTTTCACCCTTGTTTTCTTACTGCCTCATGCTACAGCAGGTGTTTTTTAGGAACTTGTGGGAAAGCCAGTCTCCAGAAATTGGCATTATTTTGATAGCCTATTACCACTACGCCACAGTATCAAAAACAAAAACAGCAAAGAGTTATTAAGAAGGTGAGTTCAGTGCACGAGGACAAAATACCCACGTGGTGTCTGTATTTTAAAACTCTTTGCCCAGTTTGGTGTGATCACTGCCTCCCCACCTGTAACTCAGCTCCCATCACCCTTCCAGTTACTGTCTGTGCTTCAGCTGCCCTGGCTTATTTGAATTCCTAGAACTGCACTAGTTCCTCCTGCCATGTGTGTAGGACTGAAATAATCTCCCTTCCCTCCTTCCCTATTTCCTGTAAGTAACTCTTTTTTTTTTTTTTTTAGATCTCAGCTTAGTCATTACTTCCTTGACTAAGCCTTCTGTAAACACTCAGGGTGAAATTTCCCAATTATAAGTTCTCATAAGTACCAGTTAACTTTCGTTCAGCACACTTATCACATTTTAAGTTTGCAATTTATTTGAGTTTATCATCTGATTGATGTCTCTCTCATATTAGACTAAATGATGCATGAGGATAGAGCTGACATTTTTCTGTTGTTTTTTCTTTCTTTTTTTTTTCTGTTATGCAGTAACCCCAAATCTGAGAGGGCTTGCGCGTAATGTTTATCTCTTCCAAAGAAGTCACCCGAAGATCCAGCTGGGAAAGACACTGGTTTATTAAAACTTCTAGGAAGCACCAGTGGCAGCATGTCGGTGAAGAATCCACCCCTCTGGGCAGTACAGAAAGCAGTTTTATAATCAAAGCAATCAAGTAAATAATTCAAACCGCTATTTGGTACTTACAATTACATTGACCAAGAGTGAGACAGTTACATGTTTTCGACTTTGCTTGGTTACCTGTATCCCATGAGTCATTACTGGGAATATGCATACCCTTCAGAGACCACCCTTGACCAAGATTGCTCCCTGAGGGAGGGAGCAGGAAGAAGCCAGGTACAGGGGGAAACATTCTATGTCCAGACAATACCTCACATGTTCTTTGTTACATCCAAAGTGCCTGGCACAGAGCAGGTGCTCAATAAATGCATGTTAACTGAATGAATGAATGAATTCAAGGATTTCCTGTGAGAAAGGGCATGAGATAGCCACTGTGACTGGATCTTCTAGAGATATCTCCTGTATACAGTACTTGCATGAATGTCAATTGATGTCTGGAAAATATTAAGGGCATCTGATTTTATGGAAAATGAGATTTCATTTTTTGCTCAGGTTGTATTGTAGAAACTCCTCTGTGATAAGATTATCAAAGGCTTTTTTGAGATATTTGTGAAACAAAAGTGAAGTCTGGGCTTCCACCTTTCTTGAATGGTGCATTTAGCTACTGATATTTCCCTCGAGGATTTGGATAATGGAAATTTTCCTTGAATTCTTGTCTAGCCTTCCTCTAAATTTCATAATACTGAGTGATGCAATTCAAAATCTAAATGCCAAACAATGGAAATTATAGAAAGTACTTGATGTTAGAAAGAATGGGCCATGTTTTTCTGTAAGCTCTGGCCCCCTCCCCAATTTGAGGGAGATGGATCCCCCTTTTCTCTCTCTCTTTCTCTCTCATTTATTTTCTAAATAAACCATATTTTCCAATCTAAACAACAAAAAAAAAAAAAAAAGAAAGAAAGAAGAATGGACTCCATAACTAATTGTTTTAGTTAAAGAAGGTTTTCTAGTGTGATTGAAAACACATTTGCACCATGAATTTAGGATAAGCTCAGATAATGCAAGGTAATTTATTTTTTGAAGTAATCATGCATAAATTAAAGTTTTCTGAAAATGCATTTGCAAGCAAACTTTGCCATATAAACATATTAGGTCCACAACGTGTACTTGTAAGTTAGTAATTTGAGATTCAGAATCATGGGTGTTCATAAAAATAATGTTGTATGTGGAGATTAAGTTTCAAAGGTTCACAAAAGCCTATCTGACTAACACAAGGTGATTTAACATCAGAATTGATCCAAAGAGGACTCGATAATTTTGCATGACTCTAGGTAACTCAAATGAATCACAGATTATATTCTTGCAACCTTCAGGTGAACGTGTGTGGACAAAAAAGGACTCCTTAATCTCTGCGTCCTCTCTTTTAAAGTATTCAAGGTCTTCTTTGAATAGATCTATCGTGAGTAGTCAAAGTCATTTCAGCTCTGGCACTGTCTTGTTAAGCCATGTGGCCTACTCTAACGCATCATTGCCACTGTCACTGACTCTGAAAAATGAGCATCCTAAAACCTATAGCTCCCTTAGCCTGAATAATTTGGCAGTTCTAGTCCCAGGGTGCTCCAGCGCCGGTAGGTTTTCCTCAGTTTTTTGCCTTGGCACTTGAACCCTTAGGACTTTATGAAAACTCTTAGAATCATTTGCTGCTCTGAGCAAATGATTAAAAAACTAGGGCACAGCCTCCTCAAAGACCACAGGTCAAGGGGAGTCGATGCTAAGTTCAATGCTGGGGGCTGGTCTTTGACGAAATGCCTATCCCCAGCACTGCCTTGGCACTCTGACACAGAAAACTCAAAACTGTCCCTCTGTCAGGTGTACACCGCAGGTAACCTGCTTCTTTATTTTCTCTCCTTTTGTTTTATCTGGTTGCTGTTCACTCCTTGCAAAAACAAGTGCTTATGCTAACAGCAATATATAACCCAACCTTAAAAAGGGTGTAGTGATCAGTATCCATCATCTTTCCAAGTGCCTTGTCACTACATCAATTAATACAATTGAGCAAAAAATGTCACGGGCCTGGCGGAAAAACCTTTTCACAGCCTTTCAGGGGGAAGTTTACTTCCAGCTTTTTTCCCTTGCATTAGCTCCTGTCATCTACAAAACAACAGAACCCAGTGGTGTCAATTATATTTGATTGACTGAGTAAAGCACACACACAAATAAGCGAAAACAATGGACACAAAAATCTATATATGACTCCCCTTGTCAGAGAGAATGCTTGTCTTCTCCATTTTCATGCGGCACGGTGTCCTGCTGCTCCTGGCTTAAATGTTTCCTTCAGCCCCCAAACTATCACCAATTAAGTTAGCAGGGTCTTCAAAGGTGTCAAACGACTCCCTAGGCAATCGGCTCTAACTGCTGTTCAATAAATGAGGTCTAATTTATCAGTTTAACTTCACTTCTAAAAACCTAATGCTTCACAGTGCTGGGCTCCATTTACCTACAGGGTGAGGCGCTGCTGCAGACAGCACTGAGGGTAGGAGTTATGGCGCAGCGCCTAACAATGGCATGGTGTGTTGGGCGCATTTCCTCCCCCCCGAATTTTAATGTGTAGTTTCCAATTTTGTACTTTTATTGCACCTGTAAGCCAACTTAAAGCCAAGTCTGGACTACCCTTGGGCTGGCATTTTTAATAATGGTAGGGTAAGCACCACCCTTCTCTCTTTGTCTTGTGCCTTTGTGTTATCCCTATGTAGAGACACACATATTTTAAAAAACTCTGGGAGGTTAACTTTGGCTGCAGAACAGGAGTTAACGTGTGCTCCAATTCCTAATATAAAACTAAATGTTATAAACAGGTACAGATTTGGCAAAAGGACCAGTGAAGTAGACAGTCTCACAAATAAATGGACCGAAAATTTTAATGAACAGTACATGAGTGAAAATTATTCAAATCTATCACTGACAAAATAAAAGTATCATTTAAAGCTCAAACTTACTGACCACATTAGAGTCACTCATAATTAATACATTTTAATAGCAGACCAAGACAATGAGTAAGATGGATAGAAATATTTCTTGATAGATTTGGGCGGAGTTAGATGAGGACTTAATGAGATAAACAAAAACCAAACCAAAACAAAAGAGACAAAATACTCTTTTCAGCATGGTAGCTTATATGCAGGGTAAGGTTGTATGTAAAATTTGGACTGAGGTGAGTAGGCAGTATTGTGTCTTAAGCAAGATAGCTGCAGTGTACCTGAGTATGTGGTGACAGTGGTGATGTTTTCATTTTAATAAGAAGGCAACATTTGCAAATATTCCTAAATCTGCAGCTCTATGTTGACCAAGGGGTAACTAGAATTTGGAGAAAAAGCACATTTGTAAGTAAATTTACATCATTTTGGAGTCTCAACATTTTTCCATGACCCTGAAGTATTTCTTGGAGACACCCACACTTGATATGTACTGGGGGCAATATTTTACGATTAATTTGCTTTTTCTGTTGCCTCTCTGAGCACATTAACTTTGTCCTAATCCACCTGTGGAATCCATCTGCCTAGGGGAAAACTCAGATTTGGTTACAGAAAGAGCCAGTAGAAAGAACATCTTCCTCAGCTGTTGACATGAACAATGGAATTTACAGCAGGATGAACAATCCTATACACCAGACTTGGGATGGCAATTTGAAAATTCTGTTGTTTTACCTTTAGCTTATCAATAATCAGGAGAATCCAGCTCACCAAGTTCTTCCACATATAGGGAAGTTTCCTCCTCCTGTGATAACTAGAAATGTTCGCTGGTGGCATGCCTAGGGGAAGACCATCTCTCTCTGCCTGTTTTTCTTCCTGTCTCTCATTAGAGAAATTGTTGGGGAAGAAGCAAATGTAAAAGGATAGCTGTTGAGTTTCGCTCTCTGTGCTTTGGCCAGGAAACAAGGAGGCATGTAAGATAAGAGTGTATAGGCTAGATGTGGTGGCTCATGCCTGTAATCTCAGCACTTCGAAGGCTGTGGGGAGATGCCCAAGAGTTCGAGACCAGCCTGGACAACATGTTGAAACCCCATCTCTACAAAAAATAAAAAATAGATAAATAAAATGAACATAAGCCAAGCGTGGTGGCACATGCCTATAGTACCAGCTACATGGAAGGCTGTGGGATCGCCTGAACCCAGAAGGTGGAGGCTATAGTGAGCTATGATCATGCCACTGCACTCCAGCCTGGGCAAGAGTGAGGTCCTGACTCAGATAGTGAGGGAGGAGGGGCCAAATACACAAGTTAAACTGGGAGAGGCAGCTGGAAGGATTTAGCCGTCTTCACCTTGACTTTTGTCAAGCCGTCCTCACTTTCCACCGTCACCCCCACACCTGCCAGTTAGACCTCTCTTGTTGCTCCAAACGACAGATTCCCATCATCACCTGCCACCACCAGCTCCTCTTATTGTCAGTGTGTTGAGGGTGGAGTTTGGTTAATTCCATTTGCTTTATCTACAGTACTGAATCTCCAGTTAGCTTGCTGATTTATTGAATTTTCGGGACCATATTTTATTCTTTTATGTAAAAACACAGGATCTCTCTAATTCCAAACTCTGCTATTTGTTAGCTGTGAAGTGTTAAACTAATTTCACTATCCAAAAATTGGGATAATACTTATCCTGTAGAACTGTTTTGAGAATCAAGTGAATCAATTTATGTAATAGGTTTAATCCAGGAACAGATACGTTTCCCTGTTCAAAAAATACTCGATGGCTTCCCATTCACTCAGAGAAAATAAATCTGAAAACATTTACATGCACGGTCTAACCCCTGCCTGCCTCTCCAGTGCCATCGGCCTCTCCTCACAAAACTGAACCTGAAGCATGTTAAACTGCCCACAGGTCTGTGAATGTGACAAACTGTTTCATGTCTCCATTTTGTTCTAGTTGTTCTTTCTCTCCTTGGAAAAACCTTTAAGTATTGCCTCACGCAATTGCAGCCTCCCTAAGACAGAATTGATTTTTTTTCTTGGGACCGCTCCTGTAGCCCATAAATGTTCCATAGAACTTTGTCACATTTCTTTTATTTACCTGTCTTCCTCTTGTAGATTGTGAACTCTTTGAGGGCAAGGACAATGGGTTACTCATCTTTGTATCTTTAGTACAACAATAGCTAGCACATAGTAGATTTTCAGTAAACATTGAATGAAAACCAATCATTCACCATAGCTCTAGTACCCTGAACATTAATATTTGATTGACAGGCAGATAGTCCTTTTAATTAAATTTGGAACTAAGCCAACTGTGCAATCACAGAATATAATCTGACACTTTTTAACACAGCAAATTTCAGATGCCTTCTATTGATCTATCAAGTATTCCAAGGACCTGTACTTCACTCCTCCATAGATTAATCATGTTATTCGAGTAACTTCTTATAGGAACCTGTTTGTTAATCAAACATGCTATTCATTTGGAATTTTAATTTAGTGCCAACATTAGTAATTTTTGGAACTATAGTTGTCTGCATCCTATCTATGTGTAGATTGACTATTAGTTAGCATTGGACTATATAAATTGCAGAACACAATGACAAAGCTGTTCTCAATTATGTCTTTTTTGAATGACTTGAGATCATGTCTTCCATTTCATAAAGGAGAAATCAACTAACAGATATTTTAGAAAAATAGCCGTCCTAAAAAATCTGCAATTTTTTTTTTTTTTGAGTTGGGGTCTCACTCCGTTGCCTAGGCTGGAGTACAATGGCACGATCACAGTTCACAGTACAATGGCATGACCTCCTGAGCTTAGGCAATTCTTCCACCTTGGCCTCTTGAGTAGCTAGGACTATAGGCACATGCCACCATGCTCAGCTAATTTTTTGATTTTTTTGTAGAGATGAGGTCTCACTATGTTGCCTAGACTGGTCTCGGCATCCTGGGCTCAGGCAATTCTCCCTTCTGTTCCTCTCAAAGTACTGGGATTACAGGCGTGAACCACCACTCCTGACCCAGAATTCTGCAAATTTAATAGCATGTTCCTGTTGCAAGGTCAGTGGAATCCAACTATAAATTATCCTGCTGGAAGTCAAAGTTTGGTGAGGGTCCACATTGGCATGTGGGATTTTTTGTAGACAGGCAGTAAGACCCAACAACTCAGCTTTAAGGTCAAGTCTCCATTCTTTCTCTGGCAGAATAATTGGAGAAATTCAGAAGCTGGACAGATTTTTCAAGCAAAGACTCTAGCCCAGAAGAACGTGGTTAGGATTGACTTACAAACATCAACCTGGAGGCTGGCAAAGATGACCAGATAGAGTAGAGCTCTCCAAACTTCAGTGAGCATACAAATATGGTGGGGATCTTGTTAAAATGCAGATTCTGATTCAGTAGCAGTAAGGCCCCAATTTTTCTCCCCTAATTTTTATTTTAAAGATGGGTACAAATCAGGATTAGGTATACAAATGATCATTGTACAGGTAAAGTTTGGGCCTCACTTTGGTCCCCACTTCACCTGGGTTGAGATCAGGTACCCTTATTGATGAAGTGTACCCCAGCACCCCCGGCAGTTTCCCACTACTGTCAATTCCTTTCTTATAGTATTATGATAAATGCTCAGGGTACACGTATGATGAGAATATGTGGAACTTACCTCTTTGTTTCTGTGATAGATCACTGAGTATTATAGATTCTAAATCCATCCAAGTTGCTGCAAAGTTCATAGTTTTGTCCTTCTTTATGGCCATGTAATATTCCATTGTGTATACGCACCACATTTATTTAATTCAATCCACTTTTGGTGGCCGGCATGGTTGGTTCCCTGTTTTTGCGGGCCCCCAATTTTTATTTCTAACAGGCTCCCTATGATGCAGTTGATGCCAGTGCCCCACTGAGGAGCAAGAAGCTAGAGGATCACTGAGGATTCTTAGTAACCTTTCCCTGACCTTCTCCTACTCAATTTGCATTGAGAATTAAGACAAATTAAGTAAATCAAGTTCTCCCAACTTGCAGCTTGGGTTCTATCTTCTTGTCTTGCTTTGATGTAGAAAGTAGGCGTTGATGAAAGAGAGAAGTTGCTGCGTGTGTTTTTTTCTGTATTTTGCTGGCAAAGTGAACTATCTGTGAAGCTTTTCAGAAGTATAAATTATCCTAGCTAGGGATCAGAATCTGTAGGAGTGAATACTCATATTTCTATGCTCTATACATAGCTCTGATAATCAGCCAGGTTGTACCCGCTAAGCCCCATTTGAGTGGAGACAGCTGGAGTGGATGTCTTGATCACTGTGCCGGGAAGAAGAGTGGGATAAGATTGAGAAGCTTGGTGTTTTAGTGTTTATTTTGTAATTTTGCCTCATGAACACTACCATTTAATGTCTGCAAAATAATTATTATAACATTTGGATTTTAAGAATTCGTTTTGCCAGGTTTAGGTGTTTTAGACTTCGGTTGGTGTGTGCATGCTGTAATCTCACTCATGTTCAATTTCCAGTCCTAGCAAAAAGGCACTGGAGGCTTCTGATTTAAGGCTTAAGGGAACATTCTGAAAACTTCAAACCTACTTCACCAAAGCTCGTTAAGGAAGAAACAACTGATGCAAAGAAGCCCAAGGCAAAAAAGCATGACGTGTCTTTTTTATTACCTGCTACTTACTCCCATTTAGTTCAGAGACTGACTTCTTGGAACATAATTGAGACCTAATTGACTAAAAATAAGCCCTTTACCCTGTGGCAGAAGGTTATGTGAATTGAGGATAAGTTGGAATCCACGAGTTGTTTTCTCCGGACTTCATATGAAGCTATTGCTCAATTTTTCACGTTAAAAGACATCCCCTCAACAGAATCAGCAGAGACAGGAAAAGACGAAGAAAAATGACACCACAGTTCTTGAAGAAAACAAAACTCAATTCCAAATGCTGCCCATCAGCTCAAGCCATTCATCTTCTCTGTACTTTCATGTCATCTTATTTTATTCCAATAGAAATTCCACCAGGCAGAGATGTACCTTCTGAGGGATCTGGATAGCACTGTGGATCCAATTGCTGATCAGTGATTCAAAGCACTGGGAATCGTAATAAAACTGAAGGAAAAGGAAGATCCAAAAAGGGGCAGGAATTAGGATAAATGTCTCCAGATGATTCTTGGAAAAAAATAGATCAGTGCTTAGGAAAAGAAAATGAAGTAGGCAGAAGTTACCTTACTTTTTGAATTACTAGAAGATCAAGGTATTTGTATTTTTGTCCAAAGATGTGATGCATTTCAGATATTAAATTTTTAGTTCTTCAGTTGGAATTCAGGAGAAAACTACTTAAAACACACTGGATTTGTAAAATTCATATTTATCAATCAAATACATAGAAGGAAACTACTCTTTTTTCTCATCTTAAAAATGAGAATGTGACCAGAAGTGGTGACTCATGCCTGTAATCCTAGCATTTTGGGAGGCTGAGGTGGGAGAATTGCTTGAGCCCAGGAGTTTGAGACCAGCCTGAGTAACATAGCGAGACTTTGGGGGCAGAGAGAGAGAGAGAGAGAGAGAGAGAGAAAGAACTCAAGGATTCAACTAGGTGTATATAGTACTTATCATGGTACCTGACTCAGAGTAGCTACTCAGTAATTGTTAACTATTATCAAAGCTATTTAGAAAGACTGCTTCAATGTACAAAAACAGCAAAATATTAATTACTATATTAAAACATACTCTTAAGTTTTTAGGATCTAGAGAGCTAAGTTGTAAATTTAGAGTTGTAAGTCCATTTTCATTCAACTCTTTTTTTTTTTGTCGCCAAAGCTAGAGTGCAGTGGCACACTCACAGTCACCACAGCCTCAACCTTCTGGGCTCAGGTAATCCTTCTGCCTCAGCCTTCCAAGTAGCTGGAACTATAGATGTGTGCCACCATACCCAGCTAATTTTTTTATTTTATTGTAGAGATAAGGTCTCACCTCTTGCCTCCACCTCCCAAAGTGCTGGGATTACAGACCACCATGCACAGCTCAACTCATATTTTGAGAACATATTATTTCATCTAGTTCCGGCTGAAAAAATGCATTGTGTTCATCTAATAAAACGCCCTGTGAGTGAGATAGGTTTGGAAACTAAGAATAAATACATAACAGAATAAAAGCAAGGTTACTGGGATGTATAAGATAAGGCAGCATAGAGATGAGGAATCTTACTCAAATATTTGTTCAAGGAGAAAAAATTTAAACCAACTAAAGTCTTTTTTTTTGAGTCGGGGTCTGACTCTGTCATCCAGGCTGGATGCTGTGGCACGATCATAACTCGTTGCCTCCTTGACCTCCTAGGCTCAAGGGATCCTTTTGCCTCAGCATCATGAGTAGCTAGGACTACAGGTGCACACCACCAGGCCTGGCTAATTAAAAAAAATTTTTTTTGTAGAGATGAGAAAACCAAGTAAAGTCTTGATAGAAAACTTACAGGCTGAAGAATCAGGACGTGAAAAATCCAGAAGTATAAAGTGCACAAGGCATTCCAGGAAGCAAAGTAATTGAGCATGCAGAAAGGCTGTACGTGGGAGTAACATTGGAGAAATAGGGAGTATTTGTTCTTCAAGCAGTAGATTCTTGACCCCAAGCTAAGGTACTCGCTGTCTTTAAGTGATAAAAAAAAAAAATGACACATTCAGGTTTGCATTTTGGTGAGATCACTTTTGTGGAGGATGGGTTAGTGATGTCAGTCTCTTGTACAGGAATGTCCAATTATATATGTGTGAATTGCCCTACATTTGTATTGTGGCTCAATATAATACAATCGGAACAAATGTTGCCCAACTGATTCTTCAGCAATATGTCTGAAGACATCCACATAGTCTGTCCGAATTCAGCTATAGACAAGTATGTAGTATTTGTGGGGAAGTTTGAGGAGATTCTTACCTGATAGACTCTATTCTCTGAGACGTAGTCGGCAAGGTCATTTTAGTAAGAGTGAGGCAGGTAGAGTTTGAGTTCTTATTGAAGGGTTTAAAAATCTGACGAGGTCACTAAGTTAGTCATCCCAAGAAAGTGTTCTGTCACTCACATAGAATTATTGAGACATCAGTGACTATTATATCAGGGTTATCCTTGGGTCCTCTGAGGACAGCCTGACCTCTAAGGCCTTAAGGAGCACCTGGAAGTTTCCCAACCATGAAGTATTCACTGTGAGACAATGAAAATGCCAAGTTCCCAAGCAATCTGTTCTTTGCTTTAGTATTAAGGTGAATCATATAAAATTGCTGATTTTGACACTTTTGTAACTCCAAAACTGGCAGTTTTATAGGGTTCAACCTAACAATGCTCTATGTACATCAATAACCTCAAATATTTTGAAAGATGAATTTGGAGGCAAATTCATACCGAGAGGTAGCGGCAGACAATTTTCTCCGCTGGAGGGAGTAGAATTTTTGCGTTTCCAGTGTCTCCTCATTTTGAGACTGCTGAGGATGGTTCTGCTAACCTTGAAGTAAAGCAACCCAGCTCAACCGTCCCTTCAGAGAAAATCACATGGTTTCTGTTGAACTGCCCTCTGCTGTAAATGATTACCCTCCTCACTTTGGCACTCAGAACCAGCCCAGGTTAACGCGCCTCCTGTCTGCTCCTAGCTGGGCTCTCTCAGGCCTGAGAGGCTCTCCCACATCATCAGGACTAAATCCATCCTGCCTCTGATCCCCGTTCCCACAGTTAACTGAAAGCCTCTCAGGTCATCTGTCGTTTCCCAAATCCTCAGCCCCTCACATCTCTGCCCTTCCTCTCCATCAGTCCTTGGGCTCTCCTCCTCTCCCTTCTAACCCCTTCCTGAATGCTCTTGGGGATTCCCTCTCAGATTAGCCACGTTGTAGGTGGATGGACAAGACAGTCCAAATCAGGGTATGCATCGTTTTAAGCAACCTCCCTATGGCAGTAGACCCAAACTGCATTTCCCAATCCAGTTTGACCAGAAATTATTCTGATATTTGAGGTCTGTTTCTGGGTCTGTTCCTCCTGTGGGGGAAGAAGTTATGACTGGGACCTCAGGGACTCCAACAAAAACAGACAGCCTGTTGACAGCCTTCTCCCCTCCTGCCGTGTTCTCTATCCTAAAACCCCTTTAGATGTCCCTTCTTGTTCTTCTTGAAGTCTATCATGCATCATTATATATGCCTTGCATGTAAATACCCTTGCCTATACCTTGTCCTTTGCATTAAAAATTTAATTTGATCAAAACAATAAAATGCTAAGGAAAGATTAAATCTAGGAATCTAGTTTCTTCCTCATTTTGAGAAAAAGAGAAAAAAGCACATGAACACTGAGAGACACAAATGGTAGCCGAAGAGTAACTTTTTCTTCCAGTCTTGTATTTTTAGATAATATTCTCCATCTTCACACCATCTACTTGATGACGGGTGGTTTCACAATTTCCTGAAGTATTGCCTTTCAGTTAAACACCAGGCCCTGCAGCCAAGCCTTACTTTCTCCTTTCCCAATGGTTTCTCTACTTTCAAAGTAGTTTGTGGCTAAGTCAGGGATCACCTTCCAGAATGATGAAAAAAGTAGGAGCACTACTTAAATTGGTTTTGGGCCTAAAGGCCCCAATGTCTAGAGTTCCTTAAACTCTTCTGTGGTTGAAAATCTTGCTTGTTGCAAATCATTGCCAACATGTATAAGGGTTTTCAAACGGAAAATTCTAGGAAGCCGATGGCTTCCAGGGTACTATATAGGTTACAGGGAATAGATGTCATATTCTGGCCAAAGATTTTTCTCTAATGCTATCATAAGGCCAGTGTGCCTTCAACTGATCTCCTTTAATTATTAGAAAAGCATTAGACATAGAGGATTGGTCACAAAAGTGTGGCCCTCTGTCCCTTGTATATGTACTTTTCCCCCTTTGTAAGGAACTAGGGACACTGTTGGATAAAAGGTGGGACAGGGATCCTGCAAATGACAGGTGGGCTATTTCTTAGCCCCTTTCCCTTCTCAGTCTTCTACTCTTTTGCCAGTCCTGGCACAGAGTTGACGTAACTAGAAATCTTATCTGTAGCAGAGAATGCTAGCTGTTTGTCAGAATTTATGCTTTTCTTTTCTTCCTAGCTAGAACCCATTTCCCCTAGTATGTTTGGAGTTGGGTGTGTCCATGAGCTTAAGTTCTAGCCAGTAACATCAGACCACTTACTATGCTGTTTGGGGCTATAGTTTGCTAAAAAACAAACCTACGCTCTTCTAGTTCTTCTCTCTTTCCACCAGTGTGATGCAAGTGATGGTTAAGTCCCTAGGAGAAGTCAGAGTCACCATGTGCTGGAAACCCCTCAGGCATCCAGGAGAACCTGCTTGTATTCTCCCACGAAATAAACTTCCACTATATTTGCCCTTACACATTTTTATTTCTTTGACCCATTTACTGTGACTCATTCAATAGGTTGACAGATTGACTTAACTCCTTATAAAGGTTTTATCAGATCTCTTATATTTACTTAAGAATATTTTGTCAGCCGGGCTCGGTAGCTCAGCCTGTAATCCTGTGTTTGGGAGGCTGAGGTGAGTGAATTGCCTGAGCCCGTGGGTTCGAGACCCGCCTGGGCAACTTGACGAGACCTCATCTCTACAGTAAATCAAAAAAATCAGCCGGGCGTGGTAGCGTGCACCTGTAGTTCCAGCTACTTGGAAGGCTGAGGCGGAAGGATCGCCGGAGCCCAGCAGGTCAAGGCTGCGGTGGCCGGGAGTGGCCACTGCACTCCAGTCTGGGTGACAGAGTGAGACTCCAACTCAAAAATTTTTGTCCAGTTGAATAAACACTGGACCATCTGGGTGGGAGGACTCTTGAGGACTCAGATTCTTCCCATTTTAGTACCACCATGTACAGTGCTCATGCTGGACTATGTGCCTGCATAATTATGCTCATTTTTAAAGCTCAGATTTCACGCTCAGGCTTCTATTTATCTTTGTGATTTTGTTTAGTTGTTTCCATTTTTGAAACTGTATGAATTTGTAGTAATCCAATCCTTAAAAGGATAGACATTTGTATAATCATGGTGCATGTTATCTTTTCTAAATATGACCTTTTCAGTCAAAATCAGGGTATGTGCAAAGTCTTAATTCTTATTAATTGCCTAATTATCGTCTTTTAATTGTATCTCACTTGGTCAATTTTGAAAGATCAAAGAAGGTATAAATATGAGAGCTACAAAACCCAAATCAGAATTCCCTTTATTCAACTGCAAAGGGCACGGAAACTTCCTGCCATAACTTCATGATAATATAATACTTTTTTTTACTTCAGACATGAGATATGTTAATGAATGTGTTACTAACAACAACTAAATTTGTAAAGTTCTTTATAGCTTACAGGATTTTATTTAATCTTCACAGCAACTCTGGGAAATTTGGATTCTGGGATTCTATTTGAGGAAAGCGAGGTATAGAGAAAATAAGAGATTTGCTTAAGGAATGGTTTCTTAAGATAGGTGGCTTGAATCTCTGTCTCATGTTTTTTGCATTTTACACTATAGTCATTCTCAATCTCCAAATGTACCATTCACTTTTATGTCCTCTGGTATCATTGTCTCTAAGATGACGAATCTGTATGAGCTGATTTCTAAGGTTCCTTCAGTTTGCATGTTTTTTGACAATATTCTGCTGTCTGCTTTTGTATTTTAAAAAGTTTCCAGGCATCCATTGTACTAAAGAACTAGAATTTTTGTCTTCTGCTAATTCTGTCTTCATGATGGGAAAAATGATTCAAGTTTTATTTACTGAGATTCTCTTCTTTTCTCTTTACTCAATATTGATTCCATGCCCTTAAATACATTATGTTTGAAGCTGTGATTCTTTTCCTCCTGGAATCAAGCCAGGAATGAAGTTAATCTCAGCCCATTACACTGCTAATGCTTATCTTCACCTCAGGATGCTTTCCAAAGTACTTAGAAGTCATTATCCCTTATAGGACCTAGCGCTTTACTGAGTTTCCACTTTGTTTAAAATTAGCATGACCACATAATTTATTATTTTAATCAGGATATGTTTTGTGGGAAAGGAGGCTTTATTAATAATTATGCTGGAACAACTGGCATTAACTGGGATTGTCCCAATCAGACAGCACATATGTTCCTCTAGTTAAAAAGCATCCCTTGCCGGGGAGTGGGTGTGCTCTGGCACTACGATTTAACCCTGCTACTCCCCTTGTTATTTTCTACTTCAGCATCTAATTATTGGTTCTCAAGTCTCTTATCACAATGTGTAAAAATACATTTATTTATATACCTTTAAAATATCTGTATCCTTCACTAGAGTTCCGTAACTCAGGATCTAACATCTAGCACAGCATTTAACACATAGTAGGTGCTCATGAGTGGTGGTTAGTTAAAGAAAAAAATAAACAAATTTACCTGATACTCAAAGGCATCTGATAAATTATTCAAGAACATACCAAAATAAATAAGGTTCTAGGAAAGAAAAAAATGCCAAAAATTGTGTTACTTTGATGAATTTCAGGCCTAAATACAACTACTTTGCAATTTTGGCATCTGCAGTAAGACCTACCATTTTCTTTTTTTTTTTTTTAATTTTTAATCTTAAAGATGTAGGGTACAATTCAGCGTTAGGTATACAAATGTTCATTATGCAGTTACTCTTGTTGATGAAGTGTGCCCCCCTTCTCCGACAGATTCCCACTACAGCCAATCCCCCCTGCCCCCTGGCAGTTTCCCGCTACTGCCAATCCTTTTCTTATAGTATTACGACAATTGTTCAAGGTCCACTTATTAATGGGAATATGTGATACTAAGTTCTTTGTTTCTGTGATAGATCACTCAGTAAGTCCATCCAAGTTGCTGTGAAGTTCATAATTTTGTCTTTCTTTATGGCTGCATAATATTCCATTGTGTATATGTACCACATTTTTTTTAATCTAGTCATCTTTTGATGGGCAGCACGGTTGGTTCCATGTTTCTGCTATTGTGAACAATGCTGCAATAAACATACGTGAGCAGGTATCTTTTTCATAGCGCTTTGAGTTCCTCTGGGTATATTCCCAGTAAAGGGACTGCAGGGTCATATGGAAAGACCCACCGTTTTCCTCACCAAAATGGCATAGCAGTAGATTTTGTGCTGAGAAACATTCAGTTGTAATGGCATGACAAAATGTACTATTAGTGAATGCAAAAGATGTCAGGAGTTTTTTCTCTTTGAGTGGAGTAGGGCTCAGGAATGGTTTTCTGGCTCCTCTTGGAGCCCCACATGGAGCAGGGCTTTGGGTATAGCAAAAAGCTTCTGGGACTGTTAATTATGTGCATATAATCGGCAATGAAATTCCACCAGATTGCCAAATTGGTCAGGTTTTAGAGGCCAAACTCACACAGATCAAACTCAGAAGAAATGAATTAGTGGACTGAAGTCCAGTTTTGAAGTTTATATATAAAGAAAATTAGGCCAGAGTACTCATGTCTATCGGTCAGCCCAATCTCTCCTGTTGAGAAATGGGACTTAGTGCCAAAAAGCTGCTTAGGAATATAGACTACAGGTGGGTAGTTTTATCCCCACTGATCTTATCATGGCTGGAGTCAAGTTTTGAGAGTGTGGATGTACATAACTTCAGGCACTTGGAAATTCAACTTAGAAAAGTACTTGATTTTTCTCTTTGGAAACGCTTTTTCCCTGTACAGTGCTGGATAAGTACAGATGTTTATAACTTTAATCAGTGATTTAAAATTCTTTGTAATAAAACACACAATAAACTATAATGAGATCTTTAAAAATTTAAATGAGAAAATAGGATTCAAGAAGAAAAAAGGGGAAAACAACTTGGTGTTTACATGATACAGATCTGTGAGATCTTGTCCTCTTGACAGAGGTAGATCATAAATTGGAGCTGAACTTTTTAGTAACCAGGATACAATGAGAAAATGATCAATTTTTCCTCCCCAGTTCCCATTTATCATCTCCTAATGCCTGACATGTTACCAAATAACTGGGTAATTACGTTATATCCTGGTTTTAATGATTGCATTGTATTGGAAGACAACCTAATTTTTCCAGGTACATATTATTTCCCAGGGATGGCACTTCTATATATGAATAAGCTAATCTTTATAATTCAGAGTGTTTGCTTCTTAGAAGAACTTCCAAACTCTATAGGTTGTGCGTTACCTGGAAACTCTAGAGCCCTGTGCATTGACTCAAAAAAATCACATAATAATAATTATGACATGGTATATTCTTAGATTAACTATACTCAACTAATCTTTCTAATGTGTAAATCACAGCTTTTTAAAAAGGAAATACTTTTTTCCCCTCTTGCCATATATACTATTTTTTAAAATCATAATTGAAGAAATACTCTGACTCACTTTTCTTGTTTTTTGGTGTGGTGATAGAGTGAACTTCCTTCCATGATTAACTAATACTTTAAGTTCCTTCTTAAAACATGTTATGGATTACAGGATAATATCATTTTGCTGCAGAGTGGCAATTCTCAACAACTGTAATATCCCCTTATTCTTTACTGTCTTCCAGCCAGATGAGAATCGCTGCTATGAACTTGGGCGTGCATCATACTCCTCAGGTGTGTTTGGTTGCAAAGAGGTTGAATATCACTGACATAGAGAGGTCTTTAGGTAAAGACTGAAAATTTTAATAAAGTAATCACTTTAACTCAGCCATTGACTGGGACTTGGTAGGTAATATTTTTATTTTAGTGAGTTGTTGAACCACACTTATTTTATTGTGATCTAAACTATGTTTGAAAAGAGAATTACCAAAAATTTACATTTGTCCAAACTTTAAAATGCTGAGTTTTTTTAAATAGAGGTAATCACATATACAGACAGAAAACACAAGGTAAGTCCAGCAGCAAGACAAAGAAAACTCTATGGCATAAACACACTTTAAAAACACAATAATGTTATGTAGGTGACATAATTGCTAACTTCCCCAGCCAAGGATGGATGACAATCTTCATCATGTTCAGGACTGCATTCAATTAGGCATCCAATAATTCCTTCCCTCATTAGAGATAATCAGTGTCTAGAAACTAGATTGATAGATGTATCTAAAAAATTTTGGCTAGAATTATATAGAAGAAATTATGCTAGAATTGTAGAAAAATTATAAAGAAATTACTTAGTAAAACATTCACACCAACTTACAGGTAAAAATGCCTCTTTTTTCCTCTCACTCAGGATTAGGTCTTATTTATTAGGTCTTCTTCTTATTATTTTTTTGACTCTGCAACATACTCTTACTGGGGCAAAATGTAAAACAAAAACGTTCTTATTTATAAAAAACATAACCATCTCATGGGCCCAAAGAGATTTTTACACCCTGATTTATCAAATGATGACATTAAAGTTTATAGGGGATGGAGCTTTAAATTTAAACCTTCAAAGCCTAAGCTCTGAACTATTTTGTTGTGTGACAGTAGTAAATATAGAAGTGTGAGTGTTTTCCTAAGAGTAAGGTTCTTGGCTTCCATCAGATTCTCACAAGGGTCTGTAATTTTCAAAAGGTTAAACTTTATTGTTTTACTGGCCAATTTAGAAATTTGTATATAGCCACACGGCTGATAAGATGAGATAAGAATAAGACAAATATG
This sequence comes from Carlito syrichta, assembly GCF_000164805.1. Classification (NCBI taxonomy): domain Eukaryota; kingdom Metazoa; phylum Chordata; class Mammalia; order Primates; family Tarsiidae; genus Carlito; species Carlito syrichta. Next base: position 790,643 of record NW_007259807.1, read on the forward strand.
CCAGGCTCGGTGGCTCAGCCTGTAATCCCGCTCCTTTGGGAGGCTGAGGTGAGTGGATTGCCTGAGCCTGTGGGTTCAAGACCCGCCTGGGCAGGGAGACCTCATCTCTACAATAAATCAAAATATCAGCTGGGCATGGTAGCGCATGCCTGTAATTCCAGCTACTCGGAAGGCTGAGGCGGAAGGATCGCTGGAGCCCAGCAGGCGAGGCTGTGGTGGCCGGGAGCGGCCACTGCACTCCAGTCTGGGCGACCGAGTGAGACTCCAACTCAAAAAAAAA
>NW_007259807.1:790942-819540 GCF_000164805.1 Carlito syrichta
TCAAAAAAAAAAAAAAAAAGAATAAGACAAATATAATTAAAATTCACAGTCATAGATTATAGAGGTTATTTTATATAAAAAAAAAAAGCACAGCACAGACTTAAAAAATAAAACTTAATAGGAAGTCCTTGGTGGCAATTTCATTAAGCCAAAATAAGAAATAAATAAGTGAGAATTAGTTGCAGAATTTTCAAGATTCAGAGTAAAGTATTGTAGAAATTAGTTTGTAACTACAAACTGGTCCTACACCAGGGTTTCCTGTAGTTTGTGAAGTTTTAGTTAATGGCAGTGTTTATAGCATTACTCTTGTTTAGATCAGGATTTGCATGCACTCTTACAGCATCTGGCTATATACTACAAAAATTAAGACTCAGAAACCAATCAAATCATTATCTGTTTCAGAGTCTCATTTGAAACTCCAAAATCTGAAAGTATCTAGTGCTTTGTCGTTTATATACCATATATTAGAACTAACGTTTTCTGTAAGTGAGGACTTGCTGTGTTTATACTATTCCGCATAGGTAGACTTTGCCTTGTGGATGGAACAAAAAACTTTGGTGCTGTAGAAAGTAGGCCTAGAATATGAATTCACTATGTTTTTGATCAATAGACTCATATTCCCAAACTGTGTTGATCTTAGATATATAAGTATGATTGATTAAATAGGAGCTAAGTAGGACTTGGGCAATAAGTATTGGTGATCTCATTACACCATGGGACAGGGACAGAGTTGAAACTAGAATTCCATGTGTTGAACCTTGGCTTTGTTGCTCATCATCATGGTAGCCATGTTTCTGCTCACAAGGGGTTCCAAAGAGATTGATGGATTACAATTGTCAACAAAGAGAGGCAGCCTGACACGGTCATCTTCTGGCTGATGATACGGGGCCAAGACCCCACCACAACAATCTGTGGGGCACTCTGACTATTAATTCAGCATCAAATCAGTTTTCCTAACCAAGATTTTTATTTCTAGCTCATAGGGGTCTCAAGTTTTCTGCCTGTTTTGCCCTACAGTACTTACCTCTTTAGGGAATGAAAAGTTGACCTTCTAGGACAATTTTAAAAAGCTGAAACCAACATGAACAATAAGACAGAGAAAATATGGGGAAAAAAGCACTTGTGTGTGTGTCTGTGTGTGTGTGTGTGTGTGTGTGTGTGTGTGTGTGTGTGTGTGTGTACAGGTATGGCCAGCGTGTGAATTGTAAAGTGATGAAAATAAATGTAAGTACAATATTGGAATTTATAATTTTCTAAATGATCGTTTTTCATTAAAATTGAAGTTGATATTTTAATTCTATTTTTTTGAAGCCCTTTTCATTCTATAGTTTTAATTCTAACATCTTAGAGGGATTATTTTTGTTCATCAGGTTGAAAACCATGGTATTTAGCCAAATGTGTGCTTTAACAAACTCATCTGGCATATTTTTAACAAGAATATTCAAAAGCTACAAATATGCAGAGCAATAAACAAATAGATTTTTTTTTAACCTCTGAAATTTTAAACAAACATCACTTTAAATAGTGAAGAAAATAGCTGAGCTCAGTTGTACAGACCTGTAGTTCCTGCTATTCAGGAGGCAGATGTGGGAAGATAGCTTGGACCCAGAATAGCTTTGAGGCTGCAGTGTGCCGTGATTGTATCACTACATTCCAGTCTGAGCAACATAGTAAGATTCTGCTTCTTTAAAAAAAAAAAGAAAACCCTTTTTCTTCACCCTGATTTGATATTGATGCATTCGTTTCTGACTGTGATTACTCCTGTCCCAGATAAAAATTGTCCTGACTTTTGTCTCTCAGAACCACATAGCAGGCCTTCAATATTTATGTGAATGAAGAAGGTACTGACGATTGTTAAAGAAACAGTCTTGGAGCTGCGTTTAAAAAATAAATTTATTTGAATCATAAAACTTTATGTGACTTTTTAAGGGGACTGTATTGAAAAATAAAGACAAAATAAATTGATACCTTTTACAGGCATACTATGGAGATATTGAAGGTTTGGTTCCAGCTCACCACAATAAAATGAATATCATAGTAAAGCGAGTCACACAAATATTCTGGTTTCCCTTTGTATATAAAAGTTGTGTTTGCACTATACTGTAGTATGCAATAATATTATATCTAAAAGCAATGAACATATCTTAATTTAAAAATAACTTATTGCTTAAAAAGATGCTAACAATCCACTGAGCCTTCAGAGAGTTTTTATCTTTTCACTGGAGAAGTGGTGAAGGGTCTTGCCTCAGTGTTGATGGCTGCTGACTGTGGTTGTTGAAAGCTGGAGTGACTGTGGCAATTTCTTAAAATAAGACAACAATGAAGTTTGCCACATCGATGGACTCTTCCTTTCATCAAGACCAAGGTCTTTCTCCAAGTTTCTTTGCATAATCCTTGGTGATTCTTTATCTACACTTCTCCTTTTTATCTTTTCTGCTTCCATTGTTGCCTTTTTAATAGATGGTCTAAAAAATTTCTTTCCAAGTAGCTATTTCCTATTTTTCCAGAAGTAACACGTTATCTTAGAAAGAGTTGTGGATCCAGACAGACCCTACCTCTGCCATTGAGGCCAATAATAATTTGGTGGGTTGTTGTCACAATTAAATGTGATAACATGAAAGTGTTCAGCAGGACACTACATTGAAGTTCACAATATTCATTTTTTGTTCTTTCTCTTTATATGTAGAAAGAGACAGACTTCAAATAAACACAACAATTCCGTAACACAAATTCAGTTCAATAAACACAAGAATGTTCAGTCTCATAGTTCATATACCTTCTTTCTAAATAGTATTTCTTTTTCTCTGCTGGACATCTCTATCTAACAACGCCTAAGTTCAGTGTTTCAAAGTGAATTTATTATCTTTCCCTCAACTTTTGTGTTTAGAAGTTGTGTTTCTAGTAATCATGGCAGCATTTGTCTGGTATATAATTTGGTTCCGATGTGATACCCACAATGTGTCTTGCTTCCATCTACTATTTCACTTCCTACAATTGACATCCTAGTTTATAACTTTATTAAGTTCTAATAAATGTTTTCAAGGCTACCGAAAATAGATCCCTATCTGTTGGGCTGATGTATAAGTTCACTTGCCCATGGAATGCAAATGTTTCATTAATGACTGACTGGTCACAGTCCGTCACTTTTGCCAACTTTCAGTGAAAGGAGGCACCTACAGAAATCTAGAATAAACTTACTTTAGTGTAGTATTTTTTTGCCTAGACTTTGCCCCTGACATGCTTTGAATCTAGCACAGGTCAGACATAGATAGATAAATTTCTAATAGGCAGGTTTTAGGAGGTATTCAGACATTCTATTATAGGCCAAGCTGGTAGCCTACCAGATGCAAGACAAGGACAGAGTCATAGAAATGATAATAAGACCACCTTTTAGTCAAGGAACTTGTGAATTGAAACAATTATCATAATACTATAAGAAAGGGATTTGCAGTAGTGGGAAACTACCAAACGAGGGGGGCTGGGATTGGCAGTTGAGGGGAACTGCCAGGGGAGGGAGGGGCACACCTCATCAACAAGGGTACCTGCATAATGAACGTTTGTACACTAACCCTGAATTGTACCCCACATCTTTAAAAATAGAAAAAAAAAAGAAAAGAAAACATTTGACAGGTTTCTTGCAGGAAAATCCCCTGTGGGCCCAAATCCCCAGGTTATCCTAATCAACCCTTCATGAGCTACGTGATACATACAGACCCCACCATGGCAGTAATCATGGGACTAACCCACCCATCTTCTTGCTATCACTTGATGTCAGTACCTGCATTTATCTGCCCCTTCATGATGATATGGAGCAGATCACCACCCAATCACCTTAATGACCTTCCCCCATCCAACGGAAATGGTTAAAAGGACTCAACCACCAGCAGCCATTGGCCATTGCCTTACTAGACTCTGGTATGGCCATGTACTCTTTGAGCTATGGCTGTCGCCATGCTTTCTGGCTTTGGTCTCTTTCCCTACCTTGGGGAGATGAATTTTCTCTCTCTCTTTATTTTTCTCTCTAATTTACTTTTTAAATAAATTATATTTTCTAATCTAATTTCTGTGCAATTCTTTGCATTTTTCATGTAGCATCGGATTGCACACCAGACACCCCACATCCCCAGGGGACCTGACCTAACATTCTGGAGGCTCCGCTGGGAGTGTGCCCTAACATTTTTGGAGGGTCCACCGAGACTTAACACTCAGATTGACTGATGTGGATCACAGTGGATTATTGTGGATTAAAGTGTTTCAATGGTCTTCATCAAAGCCTGATGGTCTTCCTGAGCATGGAGAATCACTCAGATCAAAGTGACTCTTTTTGAAATGACAAAACCATTTTCTTGTTGTGCTTTCCCAGGTGGCATTATCCCTACACTTGGCACAAATGTTTTGAGCTACCTTTGCTGCCTTTAATCCTTTGTTAAACTCAAGCAAAAGAATATGGCAGAAGTGTTTGTGTTTTTCTTCTTGACACTCCATCTCCTTTAGCCCATCAATAGCACTAACTTTCTTCAAATCTGCAAAATGCAAGGTGTAGTCATAAGGATAACATTGTCTCTCCAAATGACAAACAATAAACAAGCTCCCAACACTGCATTGTTTCCATGCCAAAGATAAACGCTATGAACTTATGCATCAGCCTAATACTTTAGTTTCAAGCCCATTTGCTAGAATAATCTTCCTAAAACTGTGTTTGAAACTGCCATTTCCTAATGCAAAAATCTTCAGTTGCTCTCTATCCTCTCCTAAAGAAAGTTCAGTACATTCAAGGCTTTTGACAAGTGAGGCCCAAATTTATTTTCAGACTTAATATTCTTCAAGATCTCACTCAGTGTTTAGCGTGTGTGTGTGTGTGTGTGTGTGTGTGTGTGTGTGTGTGTGTGCGCGCGCGCACATGTTTGTGTTTTGTTTTAAAGCAATGGTCCCATTTTTTCCAAGTTAAGTCTTGGAAAAAGATACTCCCTCCGCAAATATGTAAAAGAGTAAAAAGTAAATTTGAACTGGTTGCACTAGAATAGAAATCCTCATCCAATCCTGCCTAATCTTACCCTCGTGCTCTTGGTTACTCCAAGAAGTGACAAATCCTTTGAGCTCTGGCATAGTTAGGGCTTCCCTTCACTCCCAGAAGTGTCTCAAATCTCTTATCCCCTATGCTATTGTTCCTACTATTGCCTTTGCCTTGAAAGGGCTATTGGCACTTGTTGAAATCATGCCCATCCTTTGAGACCCACCTTAGCTGCTACCTCATTGGTAGCAGTCAGGTGGGATCTCCACCCTTTCGTCCAGCTGCCCAAGAGATAGCCCAAGTGTTCTCAGGATTCTGCCCTACACATAAGCTGCCACATATATTCATTTATTTTTACCTCTTCTTACTTTCTATCCTAGATTGTAATGTACCTTAGGATAGTAAGTTTTAAGTTTTAAAATTTGCTTGGCTGTTTGCCCTATACAAAGAGTTTGAAGGAGAGAATGCTCAGTAAAATTTTTGGTAAAGAACGTAGGCACGTCCTTTGCAGCAACGTGGATGCAGAGGGGGGCCATTATTCTTAGCAAATTGACGCAGAAACAGAAAACCAAATACCGTATGTTCTCACTTGTGAGAGGTAAACAATGGGCACACAGGGACATAAAGATGAGAGCAGCAGACACTGGAGACTCCTGAAGGGTGGAAGGAGGGAAGGTGGCAAGGGTTGAAAACTACCTATTGGGTACCACATTCTCTGTTTGGGTGACAGGTTCAATAGAAGCCCAAATGTTACCATCATGCAATATACCCATGTAGCAAATCTGTTCATACACTCCCTGAATCTAAAAGAAAATAAAATATTTTGTATTTGTGTATGTTGCTTATAGCTTTGAAATTCCTTGAAATGCTAAAGAAAACTGTGCTAATCATACTTCTAATGACCATACTTCTGATAGTCATTTTAATCATTTCATATTTATTATAGCTGGAAATACACATATATGTGTGTATATATACACACACGTGTGTGTGTGTAACCTCCAAAGGTTAATCAATAGTTACTTTTAGTTGAGACATATGTCCAAGGGCCTGTTGATAGTGCTTCTGTTCTGCTGAGTCAGCAATGCTGCATGTTATATACAGAGGGCATAGTCACAGTCCTCATTTTCAATGGTGTTGATGTTCCACAAAGAACTTCCAGACAATTTATGGCATTCTGACTTTCTGTGGTCACAGAGGTTTCTTCAGAGAAGAAACTCAGAGGCTTATTAACTACTATGTGAAAAATCACTTTCAGCAGTAGATTTGATTACATCTCTACCTTAGGAATTAAGTTTTGCTTTTTTTGAAAAAAATACAATCAATGTTGAGTTGCTTTTAATGCACAACCCATAGTTATTTTAGCATAGTGCAATAAAAAATAACTTGACTTGCTGCCAAAAATATCATTTTTGAGGAACCCGAAGTTCTCATCTTTAATTCTTTCAATTTTTTCCTCCCAATATATAAATAAAAATAAGTTCAAAGTGGCTGCCTGAATTCCCAAAGTCTCTCAGAAAAAAATGAAATCTTCTTTTCCCAGACCACAGCGTAGTGAAATAAATTAGTATAATGATTTATGTTTACTGTTTTAGTCAATTCTGATAGAGATTATAGAGACAAAATGACAAACTGCCTTAGTGGTAAACTTAAATCATGTCAGCCAATCTTTAGTTTTTCCTTACCCTAATTGCTCCTCCTGTTCATTTATCTTCCTAGGCAATCTTTGGAAGAAATACTAGTTCAATCAGTGCATGTGCAAACCACCCGAGATAAAAAAGTTTAGTCTAATTTGTCTCACTAAATTGTAATGCCTCTAGTAAACAAATCTTGCTTTGAAAGGAGTCTCAAGAAATCTGAATAATTATTTATAAAATGCTCTCTTTTTGTGTTTCTAAAGACACTATTTATATTCAGGTTTCTCCTCTCTCCACTCTTTCCTCTATATTTCTTGTCCTTATTGTCTTTGAAAATGTGTCCTATTTCCAAATTAGAACCCAGAACTGCATGCAGTATTTTTATTTACACAGTTCAGAACCTGCTCAATATACAACTGAAAGAGAAAGACTTTTTAAAGGAAAAAAATCCTGCAGTGTTGTACACTGAAAAGGAGTATGTTGAAAAATGGCTATTATAGGGGTAATAAGAAATGCTAGTTTAAAACAGAGATGAGACCCCTAAGACTCAGAAGCATAAATATGCTTTTAGGTAAGGAGAACAGCGTTAAGAGTGTGTTCTTTGTTTCAATATCAGAAACTTTATAACAGGCCTATTGTGTGCCAAGAGTGTGATGGCTGTATTACTTTTCATTTAGGGGGGATGAGAGTATCCAGAAAAATTGGCTTTTATTAAGTTTCTTTGTGTTTTTATTGAAAATCACAGAATGTCACTTCCATGTTAGAAAACGTGTTACACCAGGTTGATTATGATCCTTTTAATTACTTTTTTTCGCCAAACACAGAACAAGCTTGACTTACTTCTTTCTGCAGCTCTCAGAGAGAAGATTCTGAATCGGAGTCATTATGTGATGCCATAGACAAGTTGGGTGGCCTTGTCAACAACAGTGGGATGAAAATTAGTAGATGTGGCAGGCAGCTTCTATTCCTCTTGCTTGCATAAGAAGGAGAAAGGCTCTAAGGCCCTTGGTGGTCTGCATAAGTCAAGCCCTCACTTGCTGTCCACCACGGGAGTATCTGATGTAATTCTCAAGGAGTTTCAGGAAGGGTCCCTTGTCAGGCCCAGCGGAGCAACATCCCTCAAATGCATAAGATGGATTTTCGTGCTTGTTGTAAAGTGTTAGAACTAAAGGATGTCAGAACCCATTTCTAAACTGGGAGACTTGGATGTAAGAGAGACGCATACTGTCTAGAAAGGATAAGGGACTTTCATAAGGTCATATGAAAAATAAGAACTGGGATGGGGACTTTGGTTCTACAAAACTAAGAGGACGGACTCTAGACCCATCTTTAGGATGGAATACAAATGTCACAAAACAGAGAAACACATTTAAATAAGGAGACAGCTTGAAATGTTAAAGCAAGCTTTACTTTGACCTGTCTAAAAAAATCACTTCTTTTCTTGGACTTGGGCAATTAACATGCTTGCTGTGAGTCTTCTCTTTTAGGGGAGTGATTGAGCAATTAATTAATTACTGTGTATAAATCACAGTGCTAGGAGTTTTGGGGAAAACAGAGACCATGGCATTACCGCTAGAAGCTTACAGTCTAGTGTCGGAGATGGATGTGGAAATGACTGACCACAGTGCCAAGTCAAATAGAACGGGATAACCACATGGGGGCTATTTATAGTTAAAGAAATATTTGTGAGATAGGTTATTTGGACATAAAATTTATCTTCATTAGTGGACCTTAACTGTGCAGGCAACAAAATTAATAGATTATATATATATTGGGCAGTAATATCTAGGTTGAGGTGATGCAATTAAGTGGGTTATACAAGTGCTTGCCTTTATTTTTCTAACCCAAAGAAAAAAAAGGATGTGTAATTTATACAGACAAGAAACAAACGGACCCATTGTTTTCTTATATTTTACAATAGAAGTAGTCAATGTAACATACATGTAATAGTTTTATTTCTCCTTTGTGAGAATTTGTTGCAGGAAGATATTTATGTTAACACAGTGTTTATGGGAGGAGGGCATTTAACATTGATCAAATACTACTATGCACCAGCAGTCTGACAAAGAATTGTTATTGAGGGCTGGGCACGGTGGCTCACGTCTATAATCCAATATCTTAGGAGACCAAGGTGGCAGGATTACTTGAGCCCAGGAGTTCAAGACCAGCCTAGGCAACATAATGAGACTTTGTCTCTACAAAAAAATCAATAAATTAGCCGGGCGTGGTGGCGCCGTGCCTGTTGTCCAAGCTACTCAGGAAGCCGAGGCAGAATCACCTGAGTCCAGGAGGCTGAAGCTGCAGTGAGCCATGATCGTGCTACTGCACTCCAGCCTGGGTGACAGAGTAAGACCTGGACTGAAAAAAAAAAAATTGTTACGGAGAAATGAGAAAATGGAATTGTAGAGAGGTTAGGTAATACACCTGAGACCACATAGCTAATAAGTGGCATAATCAGAATTTTAACTGATTCTGAAGACTCTAGTATCCATGCTCTTTTTCATCCCATTGCTAAGACTTCAGAAAAAGATGAGGAAATGATTAGTTTCAGCCGAAGAGAATGGACAAAAGAGGGAACAGCATAAATCAGCAGACAGAAGAAGGAAGGAGGGAGGGAAAGATGTGGTACTCAGAGGCACAGATGCTAACTCTGACTATGCTCCTGACTACGCTCTTTTCATTCTTTGCCAAGACCCTCATGTCAGAGAAGCATTTACTGCCTGAGAATAATGGTTAGTGAAGGTGGGTTTGAACCCTTTCCTTCTGCAAGCTGGAGCAGGAGGAGGGGAGGACGGAGAGGTAAGTCTGAGTTAGAATCCACATCTGTGTGCAAGCTGAGGATGAGGGCAATGAACGTCCTATGTGTCAGGGCTGGGCTGCAGAATGGGGGGGGTGGATTGGGGTGGGGAGGCTGGAATCTTTACATATGCAAAGTATGTTACTGATGCCTGCGTTATATAATAATTTTTACTTGTTTGCTATTTCAGTAACAAAGTATTTCTATTAAAGGAAAGCAATTTAATATTTAATGGGGAATGCTATCTTTTATTAAAACTCATTGACAACAAAATGAACAAAATAACCAAAAATAGTAAACAAGGAAAGGATCTCAGACAACAGTCACAAATGTTTTGTGAACTCTTTCTGTTTAGATAGGATTTTTTTGTAATTAAAAAATTAAAGAGTAAAGATAAGAGAGTCTTCACTTCTGTATGAGTGAGGACATAACTCATGCCATCCTCCTGAATTCTTATCACTTTTCATTACACTACTTTATCATGGCCATCTTTCTGCTTATCAGGACTGTGTGAGGGAAAACATCACAAAGCACAGGCAATCTTGAGCCCTTGAAGAAACCACGAGTTTGGATATGACCCTTCAAAGGCAGCATCATCAAGCAGAAGCTATGTCAACTATCTCACGCGGCAAAGATAAAAGACTTGATGTTACAGGAGAAACGGGAGAAACTACGTAAAAACACAGAAACATTTCTTTTTTTCTGAGCTCTTTTCATGATTGTTGTCTGCAACTCTCTTTATATAGAATTGGCAGCAATTCTCTGAAGAAAAAAAGCTTAAGGGAAAAATATGTTGTTGAAAATTTAAAGAATTCTTTATTTGTGTTATTTTATCCAGAATCTCACAGCCTATCTGCTTAGTCACAATGCTAACCTTCAAAAAAGCTGGAAAGAGGAGGGGCTAGAGAATTGGTTGGCAGAAAAGGTGTGGACATAGGATTCCATATGGCCTGACGGACACCATAGTATTTCAAAACTTCAAACCAGTTCCAGTGTCATTGCATTTCAATAGGTTATTGGCTGTTATTCTCAGCTTTTATTGCAGTGAGTAATTACCAGAGGTTGTCTGTATACAACCCAGATGGACAGTATATAGAAAGTAATTCACCAGTCACATTTGAGTTCTTGCTACCAAGACAACGTTCTGCAGCATTATGTGGGAAGTGTAATGGTGTCCACAGATTTATCCCCAGCTTCTGCTCCAAGCAGAGATGACCGCCCCCCCCCCAGCAGAATTATAAAATCCCTCTTCACTCTGGCTTGTGGTAGAATTCTTATCTTACCATGAGAGGTGGTGGGCACAGCCTTGCAGAAGGAAGGACTGGAGATTAGCTGCAGTATACCTTAGCCACAGTGTTGCAGTGCACATCGGAAGGAATCCTAGTCTTCTGTGCATATCTCCTGGAGGGGTTGAGATATTTATTAACTAATTGTGCAAGCAAGATGAAGAGTAAGAAACTGAAGATAGGGAGACCAAACACTGGAGGGAATACAGGAGGATCCAGGTGGAATCAGACTAACCAGACCTATACACTTAGTCACATTAGATAAGGACTAATGTGCAGGTTCCTTGGTGTAGACAGAAGGAAATCTGACAGCGGTGTGTCTGTGTCTTTTTCAAAGCCTGGGGTGCTTCCCCGAGACCTAAACCTTGGAAGACCTTAAGAGGATCAGGAACATTTTCAAACATTTAAAATATTTTGATGTTGTTGTATAAATGTGCATTTTTTTCCCCTGAGGAAAGGATTCTCAAACATGCCCGGAACACAAAACGGTTGACCACTTGTTTTAATCCTTATGTATATGTTGCTAAGTTCATTGTTCTTAAGCAGAATGGATTAGTCATAATTCAATAAATCACTCTCAGCACATATTTTATGGTCTTAATTTCCATAAAGTCTTGAGTTCAAAGATTTTTCTATGTTTTGCTATGTTGCTGTATGAAATAGATACTGCCTTGTGATGGGCACCAACAGTTTGATTCTGAGTATAGGCAAAGCAGGGTGAGCAGCTCCTTTCCTAAACTGACCTAATGAGGTTTGACCCCATCTAGATATATAATAGATTACAGTCAAATGTTGCAGGCTCAAATGCTCACAGGGGCCAGGTAGCTTACAGAAGTGAGTGAACAGACCAAGGCCTTACATGATGAAGGGAAATCAATACTCCTCTTCTGGGGAAACTAAGGAACAGAGGAACAGATGACAGGGAGCAGCCATGACTCAGCTCCAGCGACAGTTGTCACGATGGAATACATGTCCAGTGTTGCCATATCTTCTAAAGACCTGAATTTTCACACACACATTTTTATGTTAAGTATATTCTCAGAAAAAGTACTATACGAATGATAGATTTTCTTTTTTCTTTTTTTTTCTTTTTTTCGTGACAGATCCTTGCTCTGTCATCCAGGCTGGAGTGTAGTGGTATGATCATGAATGACCATAGCCTTGAACTCCTGAGCTCAAGCAATACTCCCACCTCAGCCTCTTGAGTAGCTGGGACTACAAGTGTGTGCCACTACACCTGGCTAATTAAAAAAAAATTTTTTTTATTACATAGGATCTTACTGTGTTGCCCAGGCTAGTCTCAAATTCCTGGCCTCAAGTTATCTTCCCACCTCATCTTCCCAAAGTGTTGAGATTATAGGCGTAAGCCACCACACCTAGCCTGGATCTTTATCTATTTGACAATGACTGAGCGACAAATCTCCATTTGGAATGTGATGGATTAAATTCTTTTAAAAGTCTTCCAGAATTTAAGTTTTACAAAACTCTAAAATTATTTTAGCTTAAAATGATAATATGTAAGGATAGGTAGGCAGATAGAAACTCATTGCTCTTTGAGGATGTAGTTGCTCCTATTATCCACATAATATAGAATGTCTCTTGGAAGGAGCCCAGGAAGAGCATTCCTTCAGGTGTTTGGGGGAGATGTGAACTTGACCCACACTGCAGTGGACAGATATAACCAGTGATACTACTAAGCCCAGAGAGTAGTTGATATTTTTAGAAAGGCAATTTTACTGTATAAGGCTGGAGAAATAAGGCAGTCTGGAAAGGACAAAAAGGGAAAGGGCGCTGTATCGAGGTCAAGCTGTAGGTCTGTTCCTTCCCTGAGATAGGAAGAGCAGGTTATGGGCAGCAGATAGAGTGAAAGCTGGCGACCTGGTGAGTAGGAAGGCATGGGAGGCTCAATTTGGCAATATAAGCACTCCTACCGAACATAACAGCTGTTTCTCATCTGCCCTGGGACACACACTAGGCCTAAAGACTCAGATATACCAAACCTGACTCAGTCACACTCAGGAGACACTTTCCTAAGCCCGCAGCTAATGGACAATGTTGGAAGAGAGCCCCAAGGGATCATGCGAGGTTTCATTCATTTATAGAAATTCAATGCTTACAAACGGGGCTATTTCACAGTTGCCTAACTTGTAATCCCTTTGCTTTAGTTCCAGCCAGAGAGTCAATGGGTATTTCCTGTGTCCTGAAAAGTTTATCTCTATGGCAAGAATTATGACATGATTTTATATTCATTAGGCCTCTACTCTTAAGATGGATGATGTCCCCATTGTGTCTGTTGTGAGGACCACACCTAACCAAAGAATACTCTTTTAGACCACTGTGGACCACTGTGAAAACTGATAAATTTATTTTAAAGTCTCAGTTTAAAAATAGCTTTTAAAGTAAACTTATCTGTAAAGAAAAGGTTAATCTTTGGTAATGTTAGATTAAAATGTATTATAATTTAGATATGGAGTTACAGATTATGCAATATAAGACAGCATTTAGCTGGGCATGGTGGCTCACGCCTGTATCCCCAGCACTTTGGGAGGATGAGGTGAGAGGATTGCCTGAGTCCAGGGATTTGAGACCAGCCTGGGCAACTTGGCCTCATCTCTACAACAAATAAAAAAAATTGGCCAGGTATGGTGGCATGCACCTGTGGTTCCAGCTACTTGGAAGACTGAAGCAGAAGGATCACCTGAGCCCAGCAAGTCAAGGTTGTGGTGATCATGAATGTGCCACTGCACTCCAGCCTGTGCGACAGAATGAGACTCTGACTCAAAAAAAAAAAAAAAAAGACAGCATTTAATAAACAAAAAGGAAGTTCCTGTTCCATAAACTTTTTTTAGAGATATAAAATTGCTCCTTAATTAAGAGTCAAAATTTGAAACCTACTAATTAAACCAATGTTGCCATTGAGAAAGATTGCGAATCCCGATGCATCGATTCACACAAAGTAATAGCCATTATTACACTGAATTCAAACCTTCTGGGAAAGCCAAACACAAACCGGGAACTTAAATAAGATTCAGAGTTGTTCTAAAAATGGTGTAAGTCAATATTTAATCAATCAGAACAAATCTGTTTTTGTATAAAAATTTAAACACACAAAATGAACACCTTGAGACATTTTTGGAATATATAAAGCAAAGATTTTCCAGATAAACCCGGTCTTAGCTTGTGAGTAAAGTCCTCCGTTGTTGTGGGCTGTAGAACAGCCGCGCAGAATAGACAAAGCATGATAGAGCCATAGATCACAGTAATAACATTTGCAATAAACAATAACAGAACAAAGCAGACATCTATAAGAATCCCGCCAGGAATTTATGCTATCCATAATTTTTCTTTACATTTGAGAAACTATGGCAGGAAAGGCCATTACATTCAATGGCACCAATTAATTTCTGCAACTTTTAATGACATCTTTCTGAGTAAAAACCTCACATAATGCCCTCAGCACATGATTGATAGCAGCTTATGTTTGATTTGTACTAGATTCCTGATTTTTTTTTTTTAGTATTTTTTAAAGAGTCCCTCAGCAGCCAATCAAGCAATCAACATGAAATACTCGGATTCTCTCTTGAAAAGTACAAGAAAACAGAAAAGACAATGTGGTTTCCTTCCCTAGCCAACAGACGATTGGTGATGTTATTTAAGTAGTTTTCTGGATGATGGATTACAGAGATTTTTATTCCAAGAGAAAATGACCGTCAAAGAAAACCATTTAATTCTTGTTCTATTCAGGATATCAGAATATAACACTACCCTTAAATATGGGTTTGTAATACGTGATTTCCCTTTATTGACTTTCTTAGACTGTAGCAAAAAGTATTTCTCCATATCCTAGAAAATATCTTAAGTTTATAATATCAATGAAAGGACTTAAACTGAACAAATAGGACCACACAAGAACTCACATATGTTTTTAGTGGGCATGACTGTGGGAAATGGATCCTTGATTAGTATAAGATTTGGTTGGAGCTTCTCTTTAACCATAAGAGCTCCACTCAAAATTTGGTTGAGTAATTTTCAAAATAAGTCTGCAATCTAAAACAGTGAGTACATTTAGCAGTATGCCGGTAAGCACAAGATTTCTACCCTCAAGGTATTCACTAGTTAGAAGGGTCTCCTAAATGGAAAACCTAGCAGCTTAGAAAAAAAACTGGGTTGTACTTGTACAAAGGTTACCCTATAAAGCTAAAATGGCCCAGTGAAGGCCAAATACTGCCCAGAACTATTTATCAGCGATGACCATGTAGAGAATATGGTGTCTAGGAGGCACAAAACTTTCATTCATTCTGTAAATATTTATTGAGTGTCTATTATAGTCCAGATACTATGCTAAATTCTTGTCCCTATGGAATTATAAACTAGAGGGGGACAGGCTTGGAAACGTTAAATGGCTTGCCCAAGGTCACAAGTAGGTAGTAGAGCTGGAATAATCTAATGCACTCCAAAATCCTAGTTGTTGGTAAACAATGCTTGAACCCATCATGAAAATAACACAAGATTTTGGATTGTATAAATTAGAGAATTGAAATGAAAAGTAGTAAAAAAAATTTATCCTATTAATTGGTTGCTTAAATATTTCTGAACTGTTGTAACCATAGATTTTAATCATATCAGATCATAGTTCTTATCTACAAAAGCTCTACTTAACAGTAGTCTTAGGTTCAGTTAAAGAAGAAATACCTACGCCTATAATCCCAGCACTTTGAGAGGCCAAGGTGAGAGAATTGCCTGAGCTCCCAGGTTCGAGACCAGCCCAGGCAACGTAGTGAGACCTCATCTCTACAATAAACCCTCGCCCCCAAAATTAGCTGGGCAGGTGGCACATGCCTGTAGTTCCAGCTACTTAGAATGCTGAGGTGGAAGGATTGCCTGAGCCCAGCAGGTTGAGGCTGTGGTGGCCGTGAGCGTGCCACTGCACTCCAGCTTGGGCGATAGAGTGAGACTCCTACTCAAAAGAAGAGGAGGAGGAGGAGGAGGAGGAGGAGGAGAAGAAAAGCCTAGATACTTAAGAAATGGAATGCACCCCTGCCTTTAAATTTTCATAACTTTCCTAGAATTACCCAGGGTTCCTGATGTATTAACCAAGAATTCTATATTACCTAGTAATCACTCAAACCCCAGAACTTTTGCTGATAGAGAACTAGATTAGAGATGATAAAATTCAGATTTCCATGACTGTCAATATTGTTACAAAACTGTTGGGTGGTTTTATATGAAAGCAAGTCATGGACTATGTTCTGAAGTGTACATTTTTTTAAAGTATGCATTTTTTGTGATCTCTCATCCACGGCAAATTATATGAAAAAGGAATAACTATTTGAATGGACTTATTAACTTTTCTACATTGCTTTTACAAAATTGTTACCTAATTCTTCACTTCTAAAATGTCTTCCTTGTAGTTAACTACTGAAGGTCATTGCCTAGTTAAGGGGATATCAGAACTGGAAGTGGCCTCAAAGATAATAACTCTAATCTCCTCATTTTATAAATCTAGAAATTGAAGCTTTGAAAGTGAAATGACTTGCCCAAGATGACTAAGAAAGTGTGTGGTAAACCAGGATAGACTCCTAGTGACCAGGCTCCTAGTAAAATATAGTGATTTCCCCAATCACTCTGTCTCTAACATCAAAATTAGGGTAAACAAGAAATGGGGCATTGTACTGTCTTTCTTAAAATATTTTGTGAACCCTGCTGGAGACTGGAGTATTCTTTTGCTTTTTCCTCTTAAGGAGACACTAGCTAAATCTTGCCAAGAAAGATTAAGATCAAACTTAAAAATTTTCTTCCAAGTATTATTCTGAACAATGTTGGTTGTTGTCATTTCTCTTAGCAGAGGCTGAGAGTGTTATCAACTGCTATCTTTTTATCTGTTAAGTAAAATGTACCCATTATACTGAAAAAGCTTATTTCCTTAATCAACTAAAACAAGGTTAAGAAATGGAGAGAAGAGTGTTAAGACCAAAGGAGAAAGAAAAGAGGTGAAATGGGGAAAAAAGAGGACAGGAGAGAGTGAGATGTTTAGCTAAGAGTATGAAGAAACCACTTGACACTCATTTTTGATAATGGCTATTATAAAACAAGCAAAACCAAAAAAATAACAAGCATTGGCAAGGATGTGGAGAAACTGGAACTTTTGTGTGCTATTGGTGGGAATATAAAATGGTGTAGCTACTGTGGAAAATGGTACGGTGATTCTTCAAAAAATTAAAGATAGAATTACCCTGTGATTACTTTTGGGTATTTACTCAAAAGAAATGAAATCAGGGATTTGAACAAATATTTGTATGCCCATGATCATAGCAGTATTATTCACAATAGCTAAAGGTGAAAGCCACCTAAGTATTAATAGTCATCGACAAAAATGTGGTATGTATACTTTATGAAACATTAAGTCATAAAAAGGATGACGATGCTGATACAAGCTACAATATGAATAAACCTTGAGGACATTATGTTAGGTGAAATAAGCCAGTCACAAAAAAGTCACTATGATTCCACTTATCTGAGATACTTATAGAAGTCAAATTAATAGGGACAGAAGGTAAAATGGTGGTGGCTAGGGACTGGGTAGAGGAGGAAACAGGAAGTGACTACCTAATGGGTATAGAGTGATTTCAGTTAGAAAAGATGACGCCAGGCTCAGTGGCTCAGC
Source organism: Carlito syrichta (assembly GCF_000164805.1). Lineage (NCBI taxonomy): Eukaryota > Metazoa > Chordata > Mammalia > Primates > Tarsiidae > Carlito > Carlito syrichta. The sequence continues at coordinate 808,338 of NW_007259807.1, forward strand.
CGGTAATCCCGTGCTTTGGGAGGCTGAGGTGAGTGGATTGCCTGAGCCCACGGGTTCGAGACCCACCCGGGCAACTTGGCGAGACCTCATCTCTACAATAAATCAAATATCAGCCGGGCGTGGTAGCGCACGCCTGTAGTTCCAGCTACTTGGAAAGCTGAGGTGGAAGGATTGCTGGAGCCCAGCAGGTCGAGGCTGCGGTGGCCAGGAGCGGCCACTGCACTCCAGTCTGGGTGAAAGAGTGAGACTCCAACTCAAAAAAAAAAAAAAAAAAAAAGAAAAGATGAAAAGTTTCTGGAAATGGATGGTGGTGATGATTGTACAATAATGTGAATGTACCTAATGCCACAAAAATGTACACTTGAAAATGACTAAAATAGTAAATTTTATGTTATGTATATTTTACCACAATTCAAAGAAAAGAGTACTGGGGGAAATTAGTGAAATGAAAAAGAAATGTGAATGACCCTTATGCTTCAGTATATACTAAAAAAACTCTCTAAAGTAATAGTCATTATTTCCAGCAAAGGTAACTGTTTTTGTTTTCAAAACAAGCAACTGTTTTTCAAAGACTTAGGGTTGATCCATTTTCTCTTTCCACTGGCAGTATTTAGTAGCTGGTAAACTAACTAGTGTTCTCATTCTAGCTTAGAAAAGGTATCACAGATTTGGAATACTAGATTCTGTGGAGCCAAGGTATCTTCTCCCTTGTGCAGTACAATGTTTGCCTTGATTATTTCTGTTTGAAAATAGCCAAGTCTTTATTTTTGCAATACTCTTTCTGATTGATCCAAAGGAAGCAGAAATGAAATATTTGTTGTTTCTACTCCTTTATAGTTAGTTTTTCTTTAATTATAGAAAACTCTTGTTATAAAAAAGTTCGGTGTTATCAGGAAGCACCAGCTATTGGATACTTAGCCAGCAGCCAAGTTTGTTTTAGTCTTTATAACTCCTACCTTTCCAAGGCACTCCAATTTCTCTGATATTGTTTAGAGATTGGTTAATTTCCAAACTGAAAAGGATCATTTTTTTATGAAATGATAGAGTATCTCCACATGAGCATAGATGATAGGAGGCAACTAATTTAAGATATTCATTTAGTGCTTGTTTTTGTTGCCAAAATATGCAGTAACTTGAGATGAATGTTTGCTTAGTCACCACTATGAGAATATCATATAATTATTACTCTTAGAGGTTTTAGGAAGCAGCTACTGTGTGCTAGGTCATATACTATGTGGCTGTGATACCAACAGATATGAGCCTTGCCCCCAGAGGGTCTTACCATTTATTAAAGGCACTATATGGATAGATTTTGATTAACTTGTTTGTTTTTCTTTCAGAATTTTGTGATTGAAATGGTTCAGGAGCAATTCTGCCCCCAGTATGGCCAGAAAATGTGTCCGTATCTCTATCTCTTATACTGTGAAAACCAAAGCCATCTTCCCCACACAGCTTGTTGGATGCATTAACATGTTATTCTATTGTCTTCAATTGCATAGCTTTACTATTTCAAGAGTTTCAGGTCAATAACTTGATTATTACAGGAATTTCCAGAATGATGCATCCACTCTTCAGTAGAAGGCATCAATAGGCAGTTCACATCCAAGACTTTTTGAACCCTTGCCTCAAAATGCTTGCCATTTCTACCAATCCCAAACTATTATATCATGATCCTAACCTAGTGCTACTCAAGTCTCCACTTTGAAAGACCAATCTTAAACCCAGACTTCAAAATCCAATAAACCAGACCTTGCCTTTCCCTTAAGTCTGTGGTGTTCATAATTGTCAAAAGGTCATTGCCTAGTAAAGAGGTAAAAACAAACAAACAAATCCCAAAACTCAAATATCCATCAACAGAAGCATGAATAAACAAAATGTGGTATAGCCATGCAATGAAGTACTATTCATCTATAAGAAAGGAACCAAGTTCTGATACAACATGAATGAACCTCAAAAACTTTACAGTAAGTGCAGGACTCTGGGTATAAAATGTCACATTTGTCTAGTTCCATGTATATGAAATAGTCCATGTAAAGAAATCCATAGACACAGAAAGCAGATTAGTGTGTGTCAGGGGTTTAGGGGGTGCTGGTAGCGACTGATTAATAGTTATAGGACTTTTTTTTTTTTTTTTTTTTTTTAGAAAGTAGGCTTTATTAAGAAGACGGAATAACTCCCACAGCGGGAGGGAACTGAAAGAGGTTGCCCTAGCTATGGGACTTCTTTGGGGATGATAAAAATGCTTTGGAACTAGATAGTGGTGATGGTTGCATAATACTGAGAATGTATTCAGTATTACTGAATTATATACTTTAAAGTGACTTACTTTATGTTATGTAAATATCACCTTAATTTAGAAAATTTTTTTAAAAGTTTGTGAAGTTGATAAGCAATCAATCCAGTTATCTTATTTACAGATTGTTCTAGTGGTATTTAGATAGCTAGCATTAAACAGCTATAGTTTAAGCCAGAGACCATAGTCTTACTTGTTTTGTTGTTGTTGCTTTAGAAACAGTCTCCCTCTGTTACCCAGGCTGGAGTGCAGTGGAGCAATCATAGTACACTGCAGCCTCCAACTCCAGGGCTCAGGACTCTCACTTCTACAACTCAGAGTGCTAGAATTACAGGTGTGAGCTACCACCAGCCCTATTTGGGTTTTTAACATAGATCACAGGACTAGGTGCTCACGCCTGTAATCCCAGCAATTTGAGAGACCGAGGTAAGAGGATAGCTTGAACCTAGAAGTTCAAGACCAAACTAGGCAACATAGTGAGACTTCATCTCTACAAAAAATAAAAAAAATTAGATGGACATGGTGGCACATGACTGTTGTACCAGCTACTCAGGAGGCTGAGGCAGAAAGGTCACCTGAGGTCCAGGAGGCTGAGGTGGTGGTGAGCCATGATGGTGCCACTGCACCCTGCCCTGGGTGACAGAATGAGACCCTGGCTCAAAAAATAAAAAATAAAAAAATAAAGTAATAAAATAGATCACAATCCTCTAGATTATGACTCTTGATGGCTTCCAAAACTAGACTTTGGGTTTCTATTTTCTTACCCTGTAAGTAAATAGCCACCTTATTTTCAGTCATATCCTCATATGTTTTATCCTCATATGTTTTATCTTCATATGTTTTATCTTTCAACACTTCAGTGATCTTTAAGCTGTTGTTGATTTTGAGGCACTGTTATTTAAAAGTCCTGACCACCATTTCTATCTCATAATCATCTTTTTTTCATTATGATGCATCAGTCTTAAGAAAACTGTAGTATTTATACATATCCAGTTAAATTCTCATATTAAAATACAGAGACCCTATCAAGTCACCTTCAACAAGGAGCTCTATCGTGAGGACCCTGTATCCAAGGGAACTGAAACAGGGCTGGAATGGTGGCATTGGGCTGTGGCTAGTCTTTCTGTGCAAGAAAGAGAGCTGTATATTTTTTTTAAAATCCCCCCCAAAACAAAAGGAACCTTTTCCTTCTTGTCTTATTTGTGCAAGTGTTTTGTTTCCACTTAGATGTCTTGTTCTGATAGACTGTTATTCCAATTTTTTCATGATATCTTCTCAATTTGATCGAAGCACAACAGTCAGAAATGAGTTATTGGAGCAAGTGTAGTGTGAAGATGTCTCATGCTTTGTCATTCTATCATCCATTCCTTCCCACAATGCAAAATATAGTCAGATCTGAACACATTCTAAGTCATGGGTAATTCGCACAAGTATGTATCTGCTTTGTTCAAAGACAACTGCTTCATCCTAAAGCCCAAGTCAGTAGATTTATCTTCAACAATTACGTAGCTTTGATCACCCTAGAATAGGTGGTGTCATGTGGTGTGTAGCTGTCCTTTTCCAATGCACTTCCCTTATCAGGATACATGTCTGTTGATTTGTGGGAAGCTGGCTGTTTTTCGTTCCTGACAAACTCCAGTGATTAAAATGTAGTGGCTTGCTCTTGTTCCCCTGATAAAGGTGACAGCTGCAGAGTTTCCAGTGGTGGTGGATATCGTCCATGCAGATTGCTTTTTAATGAAAGCAATATATTATCTTACCTAGAGACCCTGAAGCCTTACCTTGTTAATGCATTCTAGCTTGGCACCACATTTATCTATAAATTAGTTGTATTAAACACACTCCTTACTATTTATTCAGCCTTTAAAGAGTTTTTCTGGTGAGAGGATTTTCCTCTCTTTCTTCACCTTAAATATTATTATACTCAATGACAACTCCACTAATATGTTAAAGTGTAGTTTTGTATACAACATTCCTAGTCTGGAAGAATATTATTACAGCTACTTCTCCACTCAAGAACTTGATCATCCTTTGCTGCATTTAGTCATTAAAATAAGAGCAAAAAGATGAAACTGGTTAGAAAGCTAGCCTTTCAGTTGAGTCTCCTGAAAGTTTGCAATAATTACTAAAGGAAAGCTTTAGTAAGCAAAGCTCCCTAACTAGCATGGTTAAATAAATAAAATGGAGAAAACAATTTAAAATTTAGGCTATACAGTTTTGTAATTTGAGATTGTAGAAAACTGCCTATGCATATGTGGGAAAGTGAAAAGAAAATTCTGTCATAGATTAAAATGCAAGTAATTCCCCAACATGAAACTTATTGATATTCTATCTCACATAGGGTGTGTATAATAGTGTCAGGTCTATTTTGAGTGGTCACAGTTCTGCTAGGAGTGAATGGCATCTATTGTATTCTTTCAGGAAGACTCCACAGTGAAGTACAAACTTCATGCTGAAGCACTGGAAATAACTACAACACCAAGGCCTTGTAATGATCCATGAACCCAAATTGAAAACAAACAACTATTTTGCTGAATGTGTCCTCTCTGACCTAAACCCAATATTAAACTTTTTACAGAACTATAAATCAAATCCATTAAAAACAAAAAACCCGGTGAACCAGTCTGAACTAAATCCAAACCTACATATTTTCTAAAACAACTGAACTGTAACAAAACTAAAACATCAAAATATTCTCCAACCTGAATCGATATTTCATTTGGTTCAAGTCTCTGAACCATATTTTCTATTTCAAGACAGGATTATTGTTAAGCGTTAACCATAACTTTAAAGAGGAAATATAGAAAGGAAGTTAAAGCCATATTTAGCAGTAAGTATAATAATAAAAATAGGCAACAAACTGTGTGAAAAATATCAGTTTTATAAATAATTTAAGTAAACATACAACCCTTTAAAGAGAAGCCAGAAAAAACTGTCAAAAACAAGCAAATGCAATAATCAAATCTTTGAACAATTGAGAAGGCTTGGGGGAACAGGTTTTATGGTAGAAGAAGCAATGTAAGCAAATATAGTATTGAGTACTATTAACAACAACTTGTATTTTGGATTCCAGAGAATTATATTCACCCTAGCTAGAATTTGTTTTATTTGCTGGTTTTTATTTTTGCTTGATTACAAATGGTAGAGAATAAGTAGAGAATTGAAAATAATTTCAAGATGACTTTTGGTCTGTTTGAATAAGAAACTACACAATTTTTAAGTTATCTTCGGCAGATTAATAATTTTTATGGTTTTTAAAATAAATTTATATTTAAGGAAGTAGTTCCCTAGCATTCAAAATTGTGTAAATTGTCTTTTTGCAGTGTAGGAAACATGAGTATGCCTCTAAAAATCAATGAAACACATTTATACATCATATTTAACTATGTTCTTGTAGCATTTATCTAAAGAAGTCTAGCTTCTCATCAATGACATATTATTAGAATAATGACGAGAGGGCATACTATCTGTCGATCAATGATTTTTTTTTCATACAACTTCAAGTAAACCAGGACTTCTGATAAGAATACTAGCGTATTCATTCTATCTCTTAAGTTTGTGATGAGAAGTTAGAAATCTGATATATTTTCAAAATACATGTAAAATGATACAATTGTTCTTCATTTCTGGAAAAATTTTTAAAAGAAATGATTATGAATCTGAGATTTACCCACAAAGGTAACAAATGTATAGTAGGAACGGTTTTCTAATCACCAAACCCATTTCCTCATCTTCCTGGACACACACCCAATGTACATTTCCTAGCTTTTCTCATAGTTAGAGGGTCTATCTGATTAAATCCTAGCCAGAGGGATATGAATACAAGTATTGTGTAATGTGTGCCACTTCAGTCTCACGGAGGATTGTTTATGTCCTTTTCCCTTCCATGTGTTGGACACCACGTGTTAAAGATGGCAGATCTATACTATGGAAGGATCTTACATTCCTAGATGCAAAGCCATCTGGTGTTGAGGAATATTGGTTTGGACTGTGTATGAGCAATAAGTCAAGTTATACTGTGTTAACCTATTGAAATTTTAGGAATATATCTATTATAGTCCTACCTTAATGTACCACTTTTAAAAAATGATAGCAAAAGAATTGGAAGTAACCTAAATATCTAACAAAGTTGTAGTGACTATTCTGTTATGGTGGAGATCATTGATAATTTAAATTTCCTTCCTTGTGTTCTGGATTTCTTCATTTTGCACCACACACACATGCACACATATAACATTTGTAATTAAAAATTAATCATTTTGATTTTATGAAAATCAAATTAAACATATATAATTTGATGATATACAGTGTTGATGGCATTCAGAAATGATAAATACTTTTTTTCTAATTTTAGTTCTTTTTTGTTATTGTTGTTTTAACTTGTAAATATTTTATTTTAAAGATGTGGGGTACAATTCAGGGTTAGGTATACAAATGTTCATTATACAGGTACCCTTGTCAATGAGGTGTGTGCCGCCCCTCAGCAGTTTTCCTCAGCTGCCATCCCCTCCCCGCAGTTTCCTGCTACTCCCAATCTTTTTCTTATAGTATTATGATAATTGTTCAAGGACCACTTATGAATGAGATTGTATGATACTCTGCTCTTTGTTTCTGTAATAGATCACTGAGTATGATCTGGATGGATTTAGAATAAATACTTTTAATAGGAGAAAATAATTACAAAAAGCATAGTAAGTAGTTGGGCAGAAAAAAAATCCCTTTTTCATTGTCCTTCAAGTTTAATTTTATTATATTCATTGTATGTGGAAAGAATGTTATAGGTTGACTCCTGAATACATGCTTTTCAAAGCTGTTATTTTTAGATGTGTTGTGATACCTAACAGCAATCAAATCTAGACTTGAACAAGCCCAGTGACCCTGGATTCTTAACAGTCCCAAAAATCATATTGAAGTTTGTTGCCTAATTGCCCTGTAAATCACAGATGATACATTCTGGGCCTAATGTATGAAATAAACTCAACAAGGAATTGCAATAAATACACACACACACACTCAATGCAAATAAATGTCATTGTATGAAAAAATTGACAAATGCACATTTACAAGAGGGGATCCAAAACAATCTGAAATGTACTGATAAAAATTGTATGTTTATACTTACATGTTTAAATTTCACTCACCTTCAACATACTCTGTTGCAATACATCTGCTGAGATGATTTTTCCACTGTTCAAAACAGTTTTTGAACTCGTCAGTGTTGATACATTTTAGTGCTTCTGCTGTTTTTTGTTTCACTTCTTCCACATGGGCAAAACTTTTCCCTTTGAGGACTTTTTTCTTCCAGGGAAACAAACAGCAACAAAAAATTGCTTGGGGCGAGATTGGGTGAATAGGGAGAATGAGACACAGGGGTCGTGTCATTTTAGTCAAAAACTGTTAAACACTCAGCAAGGTGTGAGCAGGTGTGTTTATAAATCACCCATCATGAAATGGACAAACTCGTTGAAAGAATCTCCAAAAAAAAATTCATTGAAACCAAGCACAGCCTCTCTCAACAATGCTAGCAGGTACACTGGTGCTGATGGGTTCCTGAAATACTTACCTAATGGGAAACATGTACTACAAGGACCCCTGCTCACCACAAAACAAGTTTTTCGGTTTTTTTTTTTTAGTCTCCCCTCTGTATATGCCTTAAGTTAAAAAAAAGTATTTAAGTAAGGTATGTGTAAGTGTTTCTGACTCAGTACTTTAACCCACTTTTTCAATTAATTATAATTCCAAATAGTCTACTTTTTTCCTTTTCAAGAGCTATTTATTATGGAATGACAATATTGAAGCTATTGATAGACTTAACATAGAACTAGACTCCTCCTGTATTTTCCAGTGTGTGCTTCGGCAGAGTGTCATGGCTACACGATGTTTGGAACCATACTACCCTATTTTTAAAGGAATTTCGTTTCATAGACCATTTTTCCATTCTCTCAGAAACAAATACCTTTTTAGGTTGTTGCTGATAATACATCTAGCTACCTTAAAAACTAGTTTCCAAGGCCGGGCTCGGTGGCTCAGCCTGTAATCCCAGCACTTTGGGAGGCCGAGGTGAGTGGATTGCCTGAACCCGTGGGGTCGAGACCCGCCTGGGCAACTTGGCGAGACCTCATCTCTACAATAAATCAAAAAAAAAAAAAAAAAAAAAAAAATTAGCCGGGCGTGGTAGCGCGCGCCTGTAGTTCCAGCTACTTGGAAGGCTGAGGCGGAAGGATCGCCGGAGCCCAGCAGGTCGAGGCTGCGGTGGCCGGGAGCGGCCACTGCACTCCAGTCTGGGCGACAGAGTGAGACTCCAACTAAAACAAAACAAAACAAAACAAAACTAGTTTCCAGGTTATGAATCACTCATGAGAAGACTTGTTGACAACATGGCAATTTCTGATAGAAAGTCTACTACAAATTAAGAAGAAAGTATCTTGATAGTTATGGCATGTCTCATAGTGCAATTGTTTATAGGATATTTTCCCAGAGTTTTCCACTAAGTACCAGCTGCTTTTGACTAGGCTGCTGCTTTTTCCTCAGACAGTTGCTACTGAGGTTCACACCTATGCTTGCATGTAGTATGAAGCCTGGAATTGATTGAAAAGGGGTGTGGCTGGCCTCATGTGGGGAGTTCCAAACCACAACCATCAGTCTTATTGCATTTATGAGCACAACTGTGGCAAAGCATACTTTTATTTTATAAGCCTAGAGGTTCTCATAATAGGGCCACAGGCCTATAAACACATTCACACTAAGTTCAAAGATTTAAAAACGTATCTACTGTACTACATGCATGTGATTTGGAAATAGCTTTCTCTCAATTCCTACAAATTGTGTTGAAAATGCTACAGCCCAATCCAGGTTTGGCAAATTAGTGCTTTGACCTGAATTAATATTTCATTAAGAAATATTAGGGGAAAAAAGGACTTTGCGAGAAAAAAATAATTTGGTTATGAATTTTCCAACACTTTCAGGCTTACAGGGTTCCATAGAACATATGCAAACAAATCCCGGAAATCCCTGCCCAGCCCATTTATCCAGTGCCTGTACCCAAGTCCTTCTCTGTAAACTCTTAACCTGACAGGTTTCTCTTTTCCTCACCTCTTTTTTGGGCTCAGTTCCTAGTGCATCTAGATAATTTGATTGACAAAAATTACCTCCAGAGGCCAAAAAAGTGAATATTTCCAGCTTTAAATTACTAGGGAAAAGCAGAAGATTATCAAAGATCTAAATAATGCAACCAATAGCAAAACATCCCAGTAAATCATACTAACCCAGCTAAATTAGATAGCACTGTCCATATACAATTACACTGTTTGGCTCCCATGACAGCCTTTAAATGTGACATGTTATTTGACATGTTTGCAATTAGGGCTTAGAAAAAAATCAATTTTTTTCTATTCCACTTAAAATAAAAAATGTACTGTTTTCCAATGAAATGCACCTTTTTAAAAATTCAAGACAGACAAAAAAGTAATACCAGAACAAACATATCACAGCTGCATTATGAATATAGACATTTAAAGTCCAATTTTATTAGATTTTATGAAAGGGCAGAACCTAGGAGTAATTACCAGCATGTTGTATTTACGTTCACATCATTATCCTTATTCTCTTTGCCCCTAGACTTTGAACAGGCAGTGAAGTAGGTAGTAACCTGGTGGACCTGGGTGAACTCGTGAAACGGCTCTGTGGGGATCATTGGTTCCTTCGTCACGCAGAGGGCAGGCTCCTCCCTCCATCAGCTTGAGGCCCACCAGAGGCCCACCAGAGGACAAGAGAAAGGCATTCTCCATCACTCTGACTTCTGCTTTCCTTCATGGTTGATTCCAAACTGCTTTGAACAATCCATATATATACCAGATACAGAGAAATACTCAAAGGTAAGATTCTTTCTTTTAAAAAAATTTCAGTAGCTTTAGGGATACAAGGGGTTTTTGGTTACATGGATACACTGTGATGAATTCTGGACTTTAAGTACACCCGTCACCCCCAAGTGCATTGTACCTGATAGATGATTTTTTTCTTCCCTGTCCCTTACTCCCCGAGACTCAAATATTCACTGTACCATTCTATATGTCTTTGTGGATCCCTAGTTTAGCTCTCACTTATAAGTGAGAACATGTGATATTTGGTTTTCCATTCCTACATTACTTCACTCAGGATAATGACCTCCAGTTCCATCCATGTTGCTGTAAAAGACATTATTTTGTTCTTTTTTATGACAGAATAGTATTCCATTGGGTGTGAGTGTGTGTGTGTGTATACACCATACTTTTTTTTTTTTTTCAAGTTGGAGTCTCACTCTATCGCCCAGACTGGAGTGCAGTGGCCGCTCCCGGCCACCACAGCCTCCACCTGCTGGGCCCCGGAGATCCTTCCGCCTCCACCCTCCAAGTAGCTGGAACTACAGGCACGCGCTACCATGCCCGGCTAATTTTTTGATTTATTGTAGAGATGAGGTCTCGCCAAGTTGCCCAGGCGGGTCTCGAACCTGCGGGCTCAGGCAATCCACTCACCTCAGCCTCCCAAGGCGCGAGATTACAGGCTGAGCCACCGAACTCGGTTTACACCATACTTTTTAATGCACTAATCAGTTGATGGGCATTTAGGTTTACTCTACATCTTTGCAATTGTGAATTGTGCTGTGATAAACATATACATGTAGGTGTTCTCTTTGGATAATGATCTCTTTTCCTTTGGGTAGATACTAAGTAGTGAGATTGCTAGATTGAATAATAGATCTACTTTTAGTTCCTTAAGAAATCTAAAGGTGAGATTCTGAACTGAATAAGATACCTTCAACTTATCATAACTCTTCATGGTTCCTTATTACTACTTGTACTCTCTTAAAATCTGTAATAAACATTTGATTGATATATATATATATATATATATATTTTTTTTTTTTTTTTTTTT